>NW_011889221.1:390627-393026 GCF_000151845.1 Pteropus vampyrus | reverse complement strand
CAATTCTGTTTCACTGGTCATGTTCCACTGCCAATACCATGCTGTTTTGATTACTGTCGCTTTGTAGTATACTTTGAGTCAGGCAGAGTGATGCCTCCAGCCTCATCCTTTTTTCTCAGGGTGGCTTTGGCAGTTCGGGGTCACTTGTGCTTCCATACGATTCTGATGATTTTTTGTTCTATTTCTTTAAAAAATGCCAATGGGATTTTGATAGGGATTGCGTTAAACCTGTATAATGCTTTAGGTAATATGGTCATTTTAACTATGTTGATTCTTCCAGTCCAAGAACACAGAATACCTTTCCATTTCTTTGTATCTTCTACGATTTCTTTTAATAGGGTCTTGTAGTTTTCATTATATAGGTCCTTCACGTGTTTCGCTAAATTTATTCCTAGGTATTTTATTCTTTCTGTTGCAATTGCAAAAGGAATTATTTTTTCCACTTCTTTTTGATACTTCATTATTAGAGTATAGGAAAGCTGTGGACTTTTGAACATTGATTTTGTATTCAGAAACTTTACTGTATTTGCTTATTGTTTCTAGTAGTGTTCTTTAGGGTTTTCTATATAGAGAATCATGTCATCTGCAAATAGTGACATTTTGACTTCTATTCGGATGCCTTTTATATCTTTCTCTTGTCTGATTGCACTTGCTAGGACCTCCAATGTTATACTGAATAAGAGTGGCGATAGTGGACAGCCTTGCTTTGTTCCTGATCTTAGAGGGAAAGTTTTTAGTTTTTTGCCATTAAGTATAATGGTGGCTGAGGGTTTGTCGTAGATGGCCTTTATTATGTTAAAGTACTTTCCTTCTATACCAATTCTGTTAAGTATTTTGATCATAAATAGATATTGTATCTTGTCGAAGGCTTTTTCTGCATCTATTGATATGATCATATGACTCTTATGTGTTAATTTGTTTATGTGGTGTATCACATTGCTTGATTTGTGAATGTCGAACCATCCCTGTACCCCTGGGATGAAGGCCACTTGATCGTTGTGTATAATCTTTTTAATATGTTGTTGTATTCGGTTTGCTAGTATCTTATTTAGGATTTTTACATGTGTGTTCATGAGAGATATTGGTCTGTAGTTTTCTTTTTTTGTGTTATCTTTACCAGGTTTTGGTATCAAGGTAATATTGAGGTAATATTGGCTTCATAAAATGAGTTGGGAAGTATTGCCTCCCCTTCAATTTTTTGGAAGAGTTTGAGGAGAATAGGTATTAAATCTTCTTTGAATGTTTGGTAGAATTCACTGGTGAAACCATCTATCTGGTCCTAAACTTTTACTTTTTGATAGGTTTTTGATGATTGTTTCAATTTCCATACTGCTGATCAGTCTATTTAGATTTTCCAGTTCTTCTTGTATCAATCTAAGAAGGTTGTATTTTTCTAAGTACTGGTCCATTTCTTCTAGGTTATTAAATTTTGGTGTTATATACATTTTCATAGTATTCTTGCATGATCTTTTGTATTTCTGCAATGTCAGTCATAATTTCTCCTCTTTCATCTGATTTTGTTTATTTTAGCCTTTCTCTTTTTTCTTTAGTGAGGGATTTAGCCAGGGGTTTGTCAATTTTATTACCCTTCTCAAAGATCTAGCTTTTTGTTGTATTTATTTTTTTATTGTTTTTTGTTTGTTTATTTTCAATTTCATTTATTTATGCTCTCATTTTGATTATTTCTTTTCTTCTGCTGACTTTAGGCTTCATTTGTTCTTCTTTTTCTAGTTTTTGAGATGAAGCATTAGGTTGTTTTTCTGTGCTCATTCTTATTTTTGCAGATAGGCCTGTAATGATATGAACTTTCCTCTTATGACCACTTTTGCTGTGTCCCAAATGTTTTGATATGTTGTACTATCATTATCATTCGTTTCTATGCATCTCTTGATCTCTCTTTTTATTTCTTCTATGACCCAGTTATTCTTCAGTAGCATGTTGTTTAATCTCTATGTATTTGTGGTTCTTCCTGCTTTCTTTTTGCAGTTGATCTCTAGTTTCAACGCATTATGATCAGAGAATATGATTGTTATGATTTCAACCCTCTTATATTTGTTGGGGCTATCTCTGTGTAGTATGTGGTCGATTCTTGAGAATGTTCCATGTGCACTAGAGAAGAATATATAAGCAGCTGTTTTGGGATGGAAGGCTCTGTAAATGTCAATTATGTCCAGCTGGTCTCATGTGTCATTTAAGGATGTTATTTCCTTATTGATTTTCTGTTTGGATGATCTGTTCATATCCGACATTAGGGTATTTAGATCCCCTACTACGATAGTGTTTTGATCTGTTTCTCCCTGTAGTGATGTTAGTAAGTGCTTGACATATTTCAAGGCTCCCTGATTGGAAGCATAGATATTAATAAGTGTATGTCTTCTTGGTGCATGATTCCCTTTATC
>NW_011889221.1:386649-388947 GCF_000151845.1 Pteropus vampyrus | reverse complement strand
CTTGGTTGTCCATGGTGTTTAATGGACTATTTCTTCGCCTGGGCATTAGTGGAAATGTATTCTGCTTTTTTCCAGAAGGAAAATGTATTATATAAAGGTCTCTCTTTAGCCTGTTGCAAAGAATGGTCTTTTCTTTTGGTTTCCAGTAGGCGGCATCTAAGCCTCTTGGATTTCTGCTTTCTATAAAGCCTTAAAAAGGCCTTTTTATTTTTTGATAGATATTTAATCATGCTCACTACCCTCAGTGTCAGTCCCTGTCAGTGATAGCAACAGTTTCGGTAGCATTTGCTCAGATTCTCCTGGGGCTCCATGATGTTCGGTCTTGGAAGGTATGGGGGGAGGGGTCCTCTGTGTTGGGAGTTGAGGGCTGCGGCTCAGCCTCTGTTTTGCAACCGTGGCCAGTAAAAACCAAATGTTGTTTTTCTGCCGTCTCACTTCTCTGCCTTCTGCCGTGATGACTGGGCCCTGCCGTCAGCTGGCCGTGGGGAGTTCACAGCTTTTCCAGGCAGAGACATTCAGGGAACTCACCGCTTTTTTGCCCCTCACTCTCCTCCTGCAATGAGCTCCTGTGGCTGCGAGAGGCAGCTTTTTTATTTCTCCCAGTCTATTGCCCGACATCCGGGTTTCTGACCTGTGGTAGCTCTTATACGCAGATCCCATGCTCAGACGTGCTGGTGTGCAGTTTGGGTGTTTTTTGTTGAGCTTTAGATGTTTAGCTTATTGTTGTTTCAAGTGGAGAGATCTGGGGACGTCTCTCACTCCACCATATTTTCTAGTCAAATCTTAAGAAATGAGCTAATAATGATGGTATTCATTTTTTTTTATTTCCAGCACTTCCCTCCATCCATCTGTCTTTTGACCAGCCCAGCTTCTAAGAGTGCCACAATCTGATCAGCAGGTCCTTGGTGCTCGCTTGGTCTCTCTCAAGCTTCCAGAACCTTCTGTTGATAACATGCTTTTCTAACATGTATTTTTATTGCTGAAGGTAATAAAAACATCCTGATCATTGGGTTAGAACAGCTTGCTTTATGTGTGTACACTGAGTGCAATTAAAAAATACTGTAATTAGGGGGTGGCTCCATAATGCAGTGGTTAGTATGTCTGCTTTACACACAGGAGGTCCTGGGTTCACGCACGCCCCAGGTGGAGACATGGACAATACCCCAGGTGTGCCAGGCCCTGGGTGCACCAGGCCCCGGGTGCACGCCACGAGCATGTGAGAGGGGACACCCCACCTTCAGAGATCTAGTTTTTAAGGGGAAACAGCAATATTCATAGTTCAGAGGTAGAAGTGGTATGGAGGAATTAAAGAAGGAAAAAAAATACTGTAATTATAATTTCAGACTTTGGAATTAGAATAGGTGCCAGTGTTCCCTCATTTTTTCATATTGGAAGAGAAAATTCCTTTGATAATCATTTGAAGTCTGGAAAAAAATTCCGTAGCTGTATTCTTAGGATCATTCTGTAGAGTCTTTATGGTACAGGTGATATAAAGAAAGCTTCAATCCATCCTTTTAGAGATGACATTCCAGCTTGCATGATCTCATTCGCCAGAAGAATGTTGGTGGCAATCACAATGCAAGAGTGAAGATGCTGTTTCTTTACGTAACGGTTATCTCATATGCCTACTTCTACTGCTTCCATTGGCTCACCTGTTCAAGTCCACGCCCACAAATTGACCTAAATTTGAATATTCTGCTTGAACTTTAACTAGTGTTTCCTGAAGATGAAAACCAGAATTCTGGGCAAGAACCTTGGGAATAATGAGCAATGCATCAGCAAATGCTTGAACTCTAAGTTGGGTCCTGTCCTTTACCCTGGGCTTATATTTATTTAATCAGGGCTTCTGCCATTGCCACTTTCACTGCAACAGACCCTGGAACTACACAGCCATCATCAACAGCATTTTAAATAGCCCTGAAGCCATCTCTTATTGCATCTTTGATTTGAGCGAGTGTGTGCTTATTTTGTCCTTTGACTAATACTGTGATAATGTGAGGATTGTTACATTTCTCGACAAAGGTGAACTTCTCTCCTCCCAATGTTGACTCATAGACAAGTCCTACATGTCCCAAACAATCAAGATATAAGTTGTCAAAAGGATTTAGAGCTGCCTCACCACAAGCAAGAGTCAGCCTTTCCATATTTCTGCTTTTAGCTTTGCATAGAGCTACTATGACTTCTTTTGCAAGAGCATTCAAGAAAAATGGGTCAATTCCTTTTTGATTAGTAATAACAAATTTTTCAGTTCTATTATTTTCTTAACTCTATTTTCAATTCATTTTCTTTTAGCTTTTA
>NW_011889221.1:358436-385624 GCF_000151845.1 Pteropus vampyrus | reverse complement strand
TCTCCGTGATCTCAACTATGAAGAGGTCAGTAGCGTCATCTTGTTTTTTAAATGTCAAAATGGAGTCAGCTACCGTCTCTGTTAAGAAATAAGTTCACCATAAACTTTAATGCATAGAGATGTTCTGGCCACATCTATGAGTGTTTCCCTGTCAATCTCTTTACTTACTTTGACTTGTTCCAAAAACTGAAGTGCCTTTTCCTTTGCAACTTCAAATCCTTCTGTTATTTTTCTGGGTCGTAGACCAATTAGGAATGTTTTTTATGGTATTCAATTAGGTATAAAATAAGTGAGTTAAGGATGGACTTCATTTGTCCTTCTAACATGGAAATACTATCTAATCATTTTCCATTTGTGTTGTTTCACTTCAGTTGCACTAGAATTCACAGGAGCCCCTCAAAAAATCTTCTACATGGAGTCTGTGACCCCCAACAGCACCATGTAGCTGTTTTTCATTCTGCTATACAATGTGCTGAAGAAACCCTGAACTGGGTATTCAGGTGTTTATCTACCACACAATAGTGTGAGTACTTGTGCCCTGCACTTCCCCTACCACACCTGCCTGGGGGGTGGGCAATGTGCCTGGACCCCTGGGACATGCTTTGCCTATTTTTATTTTTTATAATCATTTTTTATTTTGAAATTACAGTTGGCATACAGTACTGTATTAGTTTCAGGTGTACAACAGTGATTAGACATTTACATAACTTACAAAGTGATCACCCCAATAAATCTAGTACCTGTCTGACACCATACATAGATATTACAATGTTAATAACTATATCCCTTATGCTGTACTTTACATCCCCATGACTATTTTGTAACTACTAACTTGTACTCCTTAATCCCTTCCCCTTTTTCACTCACCACCCCCCAGCGTCCCTCCCATCTAGCAACCATCAAAATGTTCTCTGTTTCTACAAGTTTATTTCTGTTTTGTTTCTTTTATTCTTTAGACTCCACATAAATGAAATCGTATGACATTTGTCTTTCTCTGTCTGACTTGCTCTGCTCAGCATAATAGGTCCATCTATGTTGTTGCAGATGTCAAGATTTTATTATTTTTTAATGGCTGAGTAATATATATGTACCACCTCTTCTAAATGCATGGGGTCCTTGACGGGATGGGATTCACCCTAAAGTATTTGAAATGGGAGAGAACTGGCCTGTCCCAATATCAGTACAGCTACACTTTACAACTCTTGCAGAAGGAATTGAGGAGCCCATGGTTTGCAAACGCTGTGCCTCATGTGCTAACTTTAGCTCTACAATGTCAGTTCTTGGGTTTTTAGTCACATTATCTTCCAAACCAGCTCTTTAGCCTATGTTCTTATTTTTAATTGCATCGTGTCTCTTGTTCATGGCGTCTGTAAATCCCAGTGTCATTTTTATATTTCTCTTCTTTTCCCTCTGCTCTTCCATGTTCTGTTTCCTATCAGCAATATTACTAAGCCTTAACCATTTTTCATGCTTGGTGTTATTTAAAAGAGTTGCTGTGGACTCTACTCAGGTTCTCAATTTCATTCTCCTGCCGTTCAGGTTAAGCAGCTTTGCCTATAGGAGTAGTCTGATTAAAACTGACTGTTCTGTGTGCCATAAGCTCCCCAAACAGTCCCTGGGCTCCCTAATCTGTGCTGTGTGCTTGCCTGTCTAATATGATGCAAACTTCAGTTGCTTATCTCAGACACCAGTTCCTCCACGAAGCCCTCCTGAGCTATCCGGAAGTAATCTCTCCTCTGAGCTTTTGTAGTTACTGCTTGTAACTCACTTAGAGCATGATTTTTATACTACCCTTTATTCAAGAAATTAATTTTTAAACTTGAGTCTGTGTTTGATAAATAGAAAATCTTATCTTTTTCTCAAATATTCTTTGGTATTTCAAAACATACTAAATATTGTGATTTAAAATAGATCATGGGAATTATAATATTGAGTATTCTTTTTTAGAATATGCATGTTCCTCTCAAGACTCTGGTGTATTTTCTGCTCACTTCACTCTTTTTCCAAGTGCCCCTTATTGAAGTTTGCTGATTTAAATGTCTTACCTTAGACCTTGGATGGTGGAGACTGTGCCCACTAGTTCTCCATTTCCCCCTAGTATCTAATGTACAGTTAGTGTTCAATAAGTATTACTTTTGGTTAATAGGGAAAACTGGATAAGGCTTAGAAAGTCTAACACATATAAAAACTACACAGTTGACCAGGCACTGAACTATGGTCAGCCGAATAAGCTGAACTGTCAAGAACTCACTTACAGAACACATGGGTTTATGATTATGAGAACAGAAACCGTGGCTGTATTTCACATCGCAGAGGGAAGAGTAAATGTTATGCATACCACAGAGGCAGAGCTCCTAGACATGTTTCTCTCTTTTTTTTTCCTGTGCACTGATTTTTGTTTTGGCAAAATGAAACAGAGAGCTAGTAAACTCCCATCTCCTTTGTCTTTATAAATAGAATTACTGGATTGGCCTTGCAGTCAGGGCCTCTCTGGAGTGCCCGTTCGCTCGGTTTGAGGGAACAGCATTATATCTGAGTCTTAGCAGAATGGAAACCCTAAACAACTCATTGATTTCTTTCTCTGCCACCATCCACATGTGAGATCTCTGTTGGAATAAAGAGGCTCCACTATTCAAGGCCACAGTGCTAGAATCAAATTAGACACTTATTTTCTTGGGTGGCTTAAGGTTAAATAAATAAAGAAATAATTTAAATGGAGGAAAGCTATGTACTTTCAATATCATCTTAAAAATGAATATCTATAGAAACAGTAGATTAAGTGGTTAACTCGGGCTGGGGGAGGGAGTGGGAGTCACTGTAAATGGTATAATGTTTCTTTTTAGGGTGATTGAAATGTTCTAAAATTAGATTGATGATGGTTGTACAGTTGCACAGTTGAATTATACAATGAAAATGAGTGAATTTTACTGTATTTAAAATAGACCTCAAAATTGTTTAAAAATGAGTAGAATGATGTGAGGGAGAGAAACAGTGTGGCATCTGGGGGCCTCTCTGCACAGTGGAGCCATAGTTAGGCAGGAGTGTGGCCAGGGCCAATTGTGAGGCCCACATTTGTAGGATGACACCAGAGACAGTGGCTCAGCAATCACCCTGACAGGCAAGTATTCATCCAGTAACAGCAGGCATCAAGCATGATGTGATTCCCTGCTGTTAGTATAGTTATATTGATTTTAGTTTTTAATTTTTTGCTTTTGTTTTTGTTTTTTTTCCACCTTCTTAGCTACTAAAGCATAAACACCTGTGTTTTTCAGTTGCCTTTTCAGAAGGAAAAAACAAGGGTTTTGTTAATTTCTCTATTTGGGGTCCTCGATGATCAACACCCCTCACTGGCTGAACCAAACACAAACCTTAAACAATGCTGGAAGCATCAGAAAAGGTCTGTAATATGTGTTTGCCGTGAACTCACTTGTGTATCTCCAAAAGCCCTGCTCCCCAACATAACTATATCTGAAGATAAGATCCCAAGGAGATAAGGATCAATGAGTTCATGAAGTGAGAACCTAATCTGAATCCCCTGCCCAACTCCTCCCCTATATAGGGCCACAGTAAAAAGGAGAGAAGGAGCCAAAAAAGAGTTCTGATCAGGAACCAAATCAGCTGGTACCTTAATCTTGGATTTCCTAACTCTCAGAACTGAGAGAAATGAATTTCATTTTTTAAGCCACCAAATCTGTGGTATTTTGTTATGGTAGCCTGAGCTGACTAACACAGTGTCTTTCCAGAAAGAACCATGCCCATGTGTTGAGGGTGTTAATTTCTCTGTAACAGTAGATGTCCTGAAATATTTGACCCATTTTGTTATTATTGTTACAGAAATAAAGACAGGGTCATTTTTCTTTTGCTTTGTGACCTCCTCTCCCCCATTCTCCCTTGGGCTTTTCTTATACTTTAACAATATTAGGATTGCTCACAGTAGAAAGCATACGTTTAATATAATTTTTAGTAAAATTTCTTAGAAATATTTGCTCACAAAGTCTTTCTGTCCATTGACCCTGTACCTCTACACACTCAAGCACTAAATATGATTTGATTTTACTTCCTACATATTTCTTGAATTTGTTCCCTCTCTTGCCTCATTCCCTGTGCCTTTAATTATGTCAATGTCATCTCTCACATGGGTTTTTATAATTACCTCCAAAATCTCCTTTGGCTATATATTTGCTTGTCAATGGCTACTCATTGCTCTTATATCAATCTTTAAGTTGCAGTACATGAACACATTATGCTGTTTCATTCCTGTGTCTTCGACAGGCCATTTAGCTACAGAAATGTCTTCACTACTGTATGCCCTCATCTATTTTTCTTTATGGCTTAAATAATATGGCCAGAGTGAACTTCTGTAATTTATAATTTAATATGCAATTTTTTTTAACTGGAACATTTTTGAGGATAAAAGTAAGAACTAATTATTACTCCAGAACCACAAGCATAAAAAAATTATCTTGGGTAAATAGAATAAATAATTATATTATTTCTAATTAAAACTTTACACTCTTATCTCCTTTAGGAATCTATCAATAACATGCTATAAATCCCCTTTTGTTTCCACATAATGCTGTTTACACCCTTAATATAATGTATTAAAATGATCTTTTTTTATGTTCTGGCTCTTCAACCTGATTTGAAAGGAGGAATTGGATCTTTCTCATTTTTCTGAGGGCCACCACTTAGCCCAAGATCCTATTGATCAGAGAATCATAAAGAGGTAAACCCCATATCTGTTGATACTTTCCCTAATTTGCAAGTCACAGGTGAGGGTTTGACAAGCTCTACAGAAGTCTAGCAGCTTTGCAAGGCTGAGGATACTAAAATGGAATTTCAGTGTCCCCTAAGTCTAGCATTCCCTAGGAAAGACTCCAGATTTTTGGTTGGAACCTCAAAAAAGTGCACACAAGTAAGAGAAGTGAAAAGAAAATAGAAAATCAGTCTAACTCAGAAAATAGAAGATCAACTTAAACTCAGATTCAAACCAGCACAATACTTCATCAAATGAAAAGTGATCTGCTTCTAACTTAACTGATTGCTAGAAGCAAAATTAAATCCAAACCTAGAAAAGTATCATCTAGAGCCTCAAATTATCTCTCCATTTTTTTATATACAATGCCTGGCATATAATGAGACATAATGACTTACCAGCGGACTAGATAAGTTGAACAAAAATAAGAAATATCAATAAAAAACCCATGAGTCATCTACATAGTGCAGTTATCAGACATAAACTTAAAAATATCTCTGATTAAAATATTCAAGAAATTATGTACTAAAATAAAGGTTAATAGCAGAGTATGGAAAATATTTTTAAAAGAAAAATAACTGAAATCAGATATGGATATATGGGTTTAATAACAGATTAGACACAGCTCAAGAGATGATTGGAACTATGGGTCTATTTCTATTTTACTTCTAAAAGTAAGTCAGAATAAAATATTAATACTAAGATATGAAGAGAGAAAAATGATAAAACTATGCAAAAGAAGATATATATAGAAAGCAGAGGATTAGTCTAACATACATGTAATTACAATCTTAGAAGGGGAGGAGAAAAAATGGTAAAAAAAAATTAGGAGATGTTCGAGAATTAGACAAATCAGATAAAACACATCAAGTCACAAATTCAAAAAGGCTTAAAGACAAATGTAAAATATATACATATATACCAAACCTAGACACATCGTAATAAAATGTTGCAAACTGAAGACAAAAAGGAAATCTAAAAAGTGTCCAGAGAGGTTTCAGCCATATATGAGTACCTTGTATAATATCAATACTTTGCCCAAGATCTGTTATAAAAGCTAGACAAAATAGCTTTTTAAAAAGTTCAAATTACTGGAGGGCAAATAATGCAATTAGGACGCAGAGTACTACAATTTCTGAGTGAAGGGAAGCACAATGTAGTGAGCTTCAAAGTCACACTGACTTTTCTCTCAATGGTATTTGCCAGATTGCAGCACCAGTGAAATAGTGCCTGAGCAGAAAACAATAGACTCACTGGCCTGAGAAGCCAAAGGCTGTAAACTGGGGCCACCAAAATTGCTAATACGTGAAGGTCAAAATCCTAGAGAGAAATAAGTTCAAAATTTTGCACATAAGTCATTAGCTGATATCTAAGTTACACATGTATGGAGTAAAATTAAAAACAACAAGAACAACAAAACAGTTGAAAACAGCAGCAAAGATTTGAGAAGTTTTGATGTTTGTGGAAATAAATACAGGAGTTCCAAGTGTGCCAAGGAGGATAGACTCTATAACTACTCAAACTTTTAGTCGAGACTTAAGAAAGGCCACTTAAGTAAGGCCGATATCACCTGTTAAGGGAAAACCTATAATATAGACCAGCCCTAACAAAGCGAAAAACAAACCTTCGACAGGGTCCAGGTGATGTACCTATACTCTGCCTGCCAGAGGAGTCATCATTCAGAGCCTCTACATATGTCATCACCAAGTCTATTATTAGTAATAAAAAAAAAAAAATGAGGTATAGTAAATACATGACCAAATACTGAAGACCAAGGAAAAAAATTACAATAGGAAATGACTCAATGTGATTCAGATATTGGGATTAAAAGACAGAATTGTTAAAATAATTATGTCTTGTATGTTTAAGAAAATAGAAGAAAAATGGAGAATTTAATCAGGGACTCGAAATCTATGAGAGAATCAAATTGAATATTGGAACTGAAAAATACAACATCTGAAATTAAGAATTTGGTAGATTGTTTCCATTGATTAGGCAAAGCAAAACGGGATTAATGAGCAGGAAGGCATATCAATATTAAATGCTCACACTGAAGCAGGGAGGAGAAATGAAAAATATAGAACAAATCTGAAGAGACATATGAAACAAGTAATTTCTAAATAAATACTGAACAAGAATTTTCAAAACTAACAAAATCTTCAAAACACAGTTTCAACATACTCCATGAATTCCAAACAAGAGTATCTATACCTAAGAGAAATTACATCTAGGCACATCATAATCAAATTGATAAATAAATAAAAAGAGGAAATTGAAAAACAGTGGAGTAGAAAGTTACATTAAAAGGAGCTGCAACAATACTGATGGATCAGTATTTGCCTAATCAGTATTTTTCATCAGAAATGTTGAGAATAAGATGATAGTAGAATAATACTTTTAAATTATGGAAAGAAATTATCTGCCAACTCAGAATTCAAAAAATTCTTCAAATGTGAGAGCAAACCGATAACACACACAAAAGAAAGATGAGAAGTCTTGATCGTCACAATTGCACTATAAGAATTCTGAATTCTGTATCAACAAAGATGTTGATCCTAGGAGGAAACACAGAGATGAAGAAGGAAAAGTAAATCATCAAAAAAAAAAAAAAAGAAATAATAAAAAAAGTAAATATTTTTGTTAATATAAGAGTAAATAAGCAAATAATAGACAAATATAAATGAATGATAAAATAGTAAATTAAGCCAAATAAATTAGTAATTAAGAGTAAATGGATTTAATTCTCTAATAATAAGACATAATTGTCAGAGTAGGAAAAAAACAATAAAACTTGATTATATGGAAGAGATTAAATGGAAGAAATTAAGTATCTTTCTGTTTATTAGGGCCAATGAAAATAACTTATTTTAGTCTGATTTTATTTTTAAACTTTTGAGTCTATCTTAAATCATGTGCTTTATTTTCTGAGAAGAAATCACTCAGTATATTTAAATCTCTGATTATGTTAAATAGATACAGTTCTTATATTAATATGCTTTTAACTCTAGCCAGGTTTATCTATGACTGAAGTAAAATCTGTTCATATCAGTGTTTTTTGATATTCGTTCAAGCTAATTATTAAATGTATGTAATTATTTTATAGTTGTATTCTGATTTTCCAATAAATAGAATAAATTATTAGTCAGTTTTGATGCAGTAACACAAAAGAAATAACATTGATAAACCCCAGTTCTGCTGTCTGATTGCCCTCAGTTCATGGTTTTCTATAGCTCTTGCATCATCTTCCAGTATGTCCTTCTTTTGCTCCCACTTTCTTTGGCCATATCTGAAGAGGACATTGTAGAATATACCCTACTTGGATACTGAGCAGATTTATCAGCAAAACATCTGATAGGAAAAATTTAGGGCCACAAAAATTGTTTAAATTTGGAGTTGTCATAATGTTTCTTAATCCTGGTTGGTGCCACCTTTGCCAATACAATGTGTCACATTTTTATTGGCTTTCAAACAACTCCATGTGCCAATAGCTATACCCAGAATTCTATTTGAGACACACCTCTCTCTGTAGATTTATTTTGAGTTTACTATCTTCCTGGGTGAGCCAAACACGCAAGCTTTGTATTCTGAGCATTTTTTTCCTAACTAAAAGATTTTCTGTGGTGACCTTAACCATTTACATTGCTTAACTAAGGAGGTGATGATACTCAAGGGCTGGTCTTTACCTTGAGATCTAGTCTTAGTTTTGTTGCTCAAGCATTTCTCTCTCTCTCTCTCTCTCTCTCTCTCTCTCTCTACACACACACACACACACACACACACACACACACACACACACACATATGTGTATATATTTGTTTTATTTGTTTGTTTTTACAGGTCATACATGAAAAAGATAACTGTATTTGTCAACTCTGTTAGAACTGGAGTTTCTGGATTCTCTCTGTATATTTTAATCCCTGGATTCTCTCTGTATATGTTCATCTCAATTCCAATAAGCTTGTTTTTCTCTTGTAGCACCATCTCAAAGGCAGCTAATAATTGCAATCCAGGCACCTGGATTGCAAATTGTTGCTTTGTAATCTCTTTGCCTAAAGTCACAAGTTTAATAGGTACATTAGCTGACTTCCATGCTATAACAGAAGACATTTTAAATCAATATCACATCAATACATAACAGGTGATCATTTTTTCTCAGCCTCAAATAACATTTTCCTCACCACCTACCACCTGGCTCCAAGGCCAGAGCCTCGTATTTTACATAATATTAAGTCATTACCCTACTTCTGGTACCAATTTCTTTATTCTGGTTCAAATTTCTGTTTTTCAGATTTGCTTCAGTAGCAACAATCATAAAATCCCATTAATTTACACAACAAACATTTGTTTCTTGCTTTCATTACATTTTGGCAGCTATAGAATCACCAGCTGCAGCTTTTTTCCATATGTCTTCACATTCTGAGATGTGCATATAACAACCTGTATAATATGTATTATCTCTACATTTCAGATTTATAATATACATTCTCTCTACATTACTCCTGGTAGAGGGAAAAAACAACAGAGCTTACAGAAACAACTATTGTATCTTCAAGCTTCTGCTTATTTGTGGCTCACATTATATCATCTCCTATTCCTTTGGCCAAAGAAAGTCACATGTCCAAGGTTTACTATGGTATGGGGATGTATATTCCACTTACATGGCATTGTAAGTCACATGGCAATGGATGAGGATGTATTATACTTTTATAATGAAGAGGAGATCAAATAACAGTAGACAATAATATACCAAAGACACCAAGGGCAATTGTGTCTAAGAATCTTGATCGATTTGGTGAAATGACTTACTAATGCATTGAAAGGCCCAAATACATATATTTTCTGCCAAACAGACTAAATTGAAAACTGGGATCCTAGCTAAAATAAGAAGTATATCACGAAGCTTTCTTTATTGTAGAGCAGTTGAGTTATTATGATAATCAATATTAGATTTGTTATTACCATAGCAATAGTTATAAGTATATTTTATATTTATTAAGCTCTTACTTGTAACAGGCGTATTGGTAAGCCTTTTCCTTACCTTAGCTATTTAAAACTAACAAGAGCCCTGAGATACAACTATTTCTCTTCCAATTTATAGACGAGAATGTTAAAGGACAGATAGTTAAACAATTTGCCCAAGGTCACAGATCCCTGCTATTATCCAGCATAATTTCTTTTTTGTTTTTGTTTTCTTTTTCCATATAATCTAGGAATTCTGTGAACATTGTCATCCATCCTTTATTTGATGGTGACTTAACACTTCACGAAATAGTTTATTCTAATTTAGGATAGCTCAAATTACTAGAAAAAAATTTAATGGTTCTTAATCAGTTTCCACGAATATTTTTTCCAGTCAATCCTACTTTTATCTTATGGAGCTTAAATATATAGAAAATAATTCAGTGCATCTTCCTTCAAGTAGTAGAAATATCTTCTAAGTTTTATATTTTTCATTCTAAACATAAATAGTTTCTTCAATAACTCCTTATATAACACGGATTATAGATTTTTATCGTCTTGGTTACCTTTCTCTTGGACTTTCAAACTCTTAAGTGTGGAACAAGAACTGGTGACAATATAACATATGTGATTGTTTGTGCTAAATTTGCAAGCGCTGATGTTTTCTATTCAACTGAAATATCTCAGAACATAAACGAGTGCTTGATGTTTCAGAAAATCTGGCTCCAGCCTCTTTTTCTGGCCTGAATTGTTATATTAATGAATGGCTACATTCTGTTGTTTTTACTGAGGAATCAATGTTCATTACTAATAATTTTGTGGAATCCTGGTCTGAAGTCTCCTCTAGCATCTCAAAGATTAAAAAAGGCCTAAAGGTAAGTGATGGATTCCTCTGGGTTGGCTTTGGTAAATTTATGTGCTAATATAGAACATTAATTGTTTAGGTTTAACTTCATGGCTCGAGACAAATACCTGCCCGTTTATGTTTGACGCACTTATTTGTCAAATCCCAAAGCTGATGTGAATTGTAAACAAATAAACTTCTCAGCATCTCCTCCAAATAACACACACAGCAAATACATTACTTCAATTCTACTTTGAAATGTCAGCTCAGCTGTTCTTTTACTCATGAAGCTATTAGAAGATCATCTTATCTAAAACCCCTAAACTTGGAAATTAATGTTAAATTCCAATCTTACCATTTGTTAGGTCTCTTCCTAGTAATCATATAAGTAAGAGAATTTGCCATTTAACAAGCCAATTTATTTGTTTCATTCTATATAGCAAGTAGGTGAGGATGGAGACATTCCAACATTACTATATTGATTAAGAATAACATTGTAAATGAGCTAATCATATTAGTCAAATGGGAGTTATCCTCTGAATTTCCTAGGACATTTAACAATTCTAGTATAATATTTATCTCAGTCTTGCAGGCATTCGAATAAAGGAAATAAAGCCAGAGATGCAGTACTACTTTCTGTTTTTTGAACTTATTTATTTGTATTTTGTTGTTGGATTGGCGAAGCCAATCTTGAACTTGTTCAGAGAATCAAGAGGCCTTAAGTAATAAAACTTCCCTGGAAGTCTTGTTAAAACACAGCTTGCTGGGCCTCACCACCAAAGTTTCTGATTCAGAGGACCTGTGGTGGACCCCAAGAATTTGCATTTTTAACAAGTTTGCAGGTGATGCTAATGTTCCTGGTCAGGGAACTCCACATTTGGAACCACTGGTGTAGAGAACCTTTTAAATGGATCTGTTTAGTTGAGGAATTAAGGCCTCTTCCAGGTATTTGACAGTATGATTCATAGCTTATTGATTAATATGTGGGGAGTTCTCTTCTGAGCTACAAACACTGAGCTAGTGTAAAACAAAATAAATCCCAACAACAGATAATACAGTAATGTGGGGTGGTACTGGGGTTGGAGATTATTAAATTTAGCATATGTAGAACAATGGAGGAGGAGAATAGTTGGGTGAATGAAGTCATACTTTAGCTTTTAAAAATGTATTTTAAAATTCCTATCTATCTCTGTATCTATCATCATCTATCATATGTACGTATGTATGTATATATCTATATCTACCTATCTAATCTATTTATCTATCTATTATCGTCTATCATCCATCTTTTTCAAGATGTATGAGGGAGTGTCATTTGGGAACAGGTTTATTCAGAATCTTTCCAGAAGGGAGACTCAGATTTTGAAAATATCCATAGTGATTATTTTTCTAAATAAAGGAGGCATATTTTCTAATAACTGGGAAACAGATGTTAACATATTGCTACACTCAAAGGGCCTGGATTAAGGTTAATAACTCATTAGCTGCAATAAAAATTTGACACCTGTATTTGTGATTAGCAATCTTAAAACAGTGCATAGTTGTGGTACCTAAATTCAGAGAAGCATTAATTTACTTGAATGCTGATGATTTATTGATATATTTATTAAATGTTAAATGTCTTGTCTTAAATTAACATGCAAGCTTTATTTGGTTGGATGTTCCTAGTAATCTTCCTTCATTCTCTTATTTTCAATTTTTGTGTGCACGTGTCATTGTATAGCTCTTGAGACAGAATAGAGTGGGTTTTTTGAAGTCTAATGTGAAATCTTTGTCTTTTAATAAGCAGGTTTTATTCTTTATATTTATTGTGATTACAATTACATTTGATCTGCCATCTTATTGTGTATTTTCTATTTACCATTTAAAAAAAATTTAGCATTAATTTCAATTTTTATTGGAAAATTGACAGGTTTTATTTTCTATTTTCCCTTCTTCTGACTTAGAAGTTATTCATTCTACTTAATTTATTTTAGTGGGTTTCTTAAGTCTTCTATATACATGTCTAACAAAGTATAAAGTTAATATAAATTTTGATCTATGCAGAGATCTTAGCGGTCTTTAACTGCAAACTACCCCATCTCTTTTTGGTAATTGCCATCTATTATCTACTCTCTTGTTTTTAAATAACGGCATACCTCAGAGATATTGCAGGTTGGTTCCAGACCACAACAATAAAGTGAGTATTGCAACAATGCGAATCATAATCTTTTTGCTGGCGGAGGGCCTCTCTTACAATTTGTTAAAAAAAAAATGCAGCATCTGTGAAACATGGTAAAGTGAAGCACAATAAAACAAGGTATGCCTGTGTCTCTTATGAATTAGTTCTTATTATTAATATTATTATTTATACTTAATGCTTATTTAGATTTACTCAAAATTTCGCTGTTATCTTTGCTCCTTAAAATTGCCTTATACAGTTAAATATCTGAGCTTCTGCCCTTTTTGTAAGCTAACAAGATAGCCTGCCGGTTTTGTGGATATTGACAGAAGACTTGAGTCTCTTGGGTCAGAGACACAGGACTTTATTACTCATGGCATTAGTTATAGTAGCTATAGTGTTTCACCATTTTTCTGATGTTCCCTTTGTTCTCCAAGTCCCACAGAGATGATTGTCTGATTCCTTAGTATGTTCTAGGTGTGAGCTATGGATGATTTTACTTGACCTCCTCGTTGTTCAATGTTGTTATGTCACATTATGTGAAAATACTAAAATTTAAGCAGTTTCTATTGTGTTACAGGAACTCGAAACTATTTTTTTCATTTTTAGGGGTATCTGTAGGATTGTACTTTATCAACGCTATCACCATCAGAATTTATCCACCTTACTGTTAATTAAATGGTTAACTTGAAAGTGACAATAAGCCCTGAGGTAAAATTTTGGAAAATGGTCTAAAATAATTTTTGAACATAATATCCAAGTTCAATAAAAGTGCCTTATAGGAACTTTTATTTTGGACTATCAAGTCATTAAATTAAGAATCTTAAGTGAGGGAGATTACCATGAGTTATCTGGGGGGAATAGGCAATGTAATCACAAGCATCCTTATGAGTGAAGAGGGAGGCAGGAGATGTGATAGAAGAAGCAGAGTCAGCGTGATGCAGTATGAGAAGGATGTGACTGTACATTGCTTGCTGGATGTGAAGATGGAAGGGATCATGAGCCAAGGAACACTGGCAGATTTTAGAAGCTAGAAAATGGAAGAAAATAGATTCTTCTCTAGAGCCTCCAGAAGGAATGAAGCACGGCTAACACCTTGATATTAGCATAATGAGACCTGTTTTGGACTACTGACCTCTAAAAATGTAATATAATAAATTCATGTTCTTTTAAGCTAAGAAATTTGTTGTAATTTGTTATAGCACCAATAGGAACCTAATATACTACCTCATTAAATTATTATGATGATTTAAAAACTTAATTGATAATGAGAAAGTGCTTTGTAAACTGAAGTACCATATGTTAATTATTATTAATAAAATTAAAGTGGGTTCTAACAACTCTAATTAGAAGGATGAGGTCTGTTTCAAACAAAATCTAGATTAGAAATGGGCTAGTGGGTCTTTGCCATTTTCATCAACTTTAATAGGGTTCCTCCCAAAGTGAATTAAATGAACCATTCAAAGTAATCCCTCGGGGACCAATCTGAAATTAATTCTTCAGCTTGATCTCCACAACATTCTCTAAACCATAAATTAAAAGGGAGCAATAATTCTTCTCTGAGTAGAGCAACTGCTTAAGTTAGAGGTCCACTGGTGCAGCACTCAAGTGGCCTTAGAATAAAATGTCTATGCTGGCTGAAAATGTTTAAGTCAAAGAAAAATCTGTTAAATATGCCATAGCCCATTGCAGTGTAATCCTAATGATAAATTGACTATTTAAAAAGTTTGTAGCCTGCAACTGTATAGAGAAAATATTTTCCAGCAGTACTGAGCTCATGAAAGAACTGACTTTTAAGGTGAACTCATATGTTTGCTTTAAATTATTCACATATACAGCATTATGTAGAGAAATGATTAATTAATTGACTAAAATCTTCACTGTTATTGCCCATATCTTTCTGTCAAATTAAAAATAATTCACTTGTATATCCTCAAAATTATCAGTTTGTCTTTGCAATAATATCTAAAAGCATCTGGGTTACTGAAATTAAAACAAATTTGTCTTTTATAGACATATCCTTGGTTTCAAACAAATTCTGATAAATCTGTTTAACCCAGCACAAAGAGAAAAACAGACATTAGGAAAGACATGGCTTGGCTAGTGGACATTGTAGGGACACCTACTCTATAATATTACTCTGGACCTTAAATGAAAAAATGTTGCTTTTGAGTTAATTATTTCAATCTAGCAATTAAATAACAAAAACTTCCTGAGGAACTTTGAGCCCTTAGAATTCTGGGAACTGTAGTCAGCTACAAAAAAGAGGAGCTTAAATGACACTACAATGAAATTCTGCCTCCAGGAGTTGAAGAGTGCCAGGGAAATGTGGGTTTTATTTGTAAGGAATTTTCTCTGGGCCCAAACTTAAAATGATTGGGTGAGGCATGCATTTCAGCAGCACAATTTGAACAAAACTAAGAAACGAACATAATTTTGGTACGTTTTGGTTTGGTGTGTCAGAATTTAGTTTCTTGGACTTTGTAAGTAAAATACAACTAAATATGATTTGTGTTTTTGCATTTGTAACCCTTATCCTAAATTGTACTAGCTGTTGCAAAGAGTAGACTAGCACCCGTTAGTTCTAGGCATTTGACTTTCACATGGAAGTGCTTGGACACCTCTCTAAAAGAACACAGTCCCCTCTGACCACTGGATTAGTCCCACTCTCCTAAACAGCTTCAGGTTTTCCAGTGCTCAGACATGGCATCTCTGCTTCCCAGTAGCAGCTTTCTTTATTGTATAGCTGTCTAACCTTGAAACTATGCTGAGAATAAGGATGCTTCTGTGGAAGCAGTCTAGTATGCTCCCAGGGAATAATGCTCTGTTTATTCAGACCCTAACCACTCAAATTCTTTATTTCCCCTAGATATTGTGAAACATCCAAGATAGTCTGTTCTGATTCTGTCATCTGCCTCTTCCTTCTCAAGCCACAGCAGAAACTTCACCTTTCCAGTGTACCTTGAGTTTGGAGGGCATCGTTCCACATTTCCATTATTGATGAGGGTGTAGTGACAGGGCTTTACTTTCCAATATCACAGTTGTTTCAGCAGACTGGCCATGAACCCAACGAGGCAGGGCCTCTTAAGAGAGTGTTTTTCACCTAGCTGATCTCGTTTCTCTTTCCTGGTGACCACTACACAGTGGCCTAGCTAGGCTCAGCGTAAGGCAGCCCCTGCTCATTTCAGTCGGGTATTTATGTTATGTTCATGATGCTTTTTATCTTAATTATTCTCCCTCTTCTTCCCCTCCTCTTCTCCCTTTTCTTTCTCCTTCTCTTTCTTCTTTTCAGCTCAAAGAAAAGAAGATGTGGCTATACCAACTTTCACGACTGCCCATCCCACTTTCTAAAATACTTTGGTATCTGGCTCATAGTGAAAGTCCTACTAGTTTATATTCTGTATAGCTGATTTGAGCAATAACTTCCATCCAACGAAGGGTCTGTTTTCTTATTACTTCTATGCCCAGTATGGGTCTTAGCATTGATTCTACTTTTTACCAGCATCCCTTGTATTTTTTAGACTATGCAGTAATGTTTGTGTTTCATTGAGTTACAGAACTTTTTTATGAGATTGATGAAATAATTAGTTTTCTGAATTGCTATATGCTATTAGAAAGGAAGGGAGGGAAGGAAGATCCTCCCACCTGACTCTGTCACCTACACCAACTCAAAAATTAATGTAAAAATCATCCCTTCCTGCTCTCTCTTAGACTAGGGCTCTAGAATCTGATCTAGTCATTCTAGGTAGAGCCTGAGATTCTGCATTTCTAGTAAACAGCAGGTGATACCCAGGCTTCTGTTCCTCTGACTACACTTTGAATAAAACTAAATGGAATCTAAATATTGACTTTTGATTTCAATTTTAAACATGCAATTGGTTCTTGTAATTTTTGTTGTTCTTGTTGAAATGCATAGCAGTAAATTAGCAATCAGTATTGGAAAGCTTAGGAGAACTTTAAATTTGCTATATTATTAAGTTTAATTTATTTAAACTTTAAAGATTTGTTTAGAACATGGGAAGATTTTACTTCTTAAGATAATAAACTTATCCAATCAGGCATATGAAGTAGAATATTTTAATTTATAAATGCAGTTTAAATTTTTTAAAGGAACTTAATTAACCAAGTTTTTAAATGAGATTGATTATTTTAAGGGGAATTTAGTTTGTGTAACTTGGGTTGATGAAACACTAATCAAAATTCCCTCCAAAAGTTACTTTATCTTATATAACATTTACTAAATTTATAAATAGATGAGAAAATTTGCAAGTTGAATTGAATGCAAATTATGTTTCAGTTTTTACTGTAATAAACAAAATATATTGAAAACACAAATAACTCCAAATAGCTTTTTTTTTTTTAAGTCAAAAGGGGCCCTTGGATAAAATTCACCTTGACACTACTGACTCAATTCACCCAACTCTGGCAGATGTCTTTGAAAATACTTTATTTTCTTTGTATTGCCAGGACTTCTCTTTTGATCATTGTTCTGCCTTGAGTGGACATCTGGGAGTACTTTATATATTGCTCAGGTCATCCATCTAACTTTGAGTAGGTGAGGCCTTGTAATTGATTCCTGGGGCTCTCTACACAGTCACCCCCAGATCTATGGGGTATCTGGAAGCCTCCCTCAGGTGATTATCTACCTATTTATCTATGTACCTACCTACTTACCTACCTATCTACATCTACCTATCATCTATCTATCTATCTATCTATCTATCTATCTATCTATCTATCTATCTATCTATCTATCTATCTATCATCATCATCATCTATCTATCATCTATCTATCTATCTATCTATCTATCTATCATCTATCTATCAATCAGTCATCTATCTGTACCTATCATCTAATAGCCCTCTGCCTCTCTCTCCCTCTCCTTTTACTTCCTCTCCCTCTACTCATAGTTTCCCCCAAAGACTCCTTTGTCTTTTAAACTCTTTACCTTTTCTCCTTCTTCCTACCATATCCCATTCTGGGACCTACTTCCTTTTTCCTTAATCCTTTGATCCAAATTCAGTTTCATCTAGTTTTCCATTGTGAAGATAGCAGGAGATTTAAATCCATGGGGGTAGAGAATAAAATTAAGAAAGACAAAAAATCTACAATACAATAAGAATTAAAGTAAATCCTTTATTAAACTAAAAATATTCTTTGACTCTTCTGTCAATCAAATTGCATGACAAAAATAATCCCCTTCCTAGTTTGGTATTGACCTAGCTTCCTAATAAGGCAGCATAATTACAGACTTTGGGAGATAGATGGGGTGAGATGTGTAACCCTGCAGCACCTAGATAGATCATTCCTATCTGGTACAATTATTTTTTACCTTTTATTTTTGCAAGTCAATTCTTGCATTCTCTAACTTGTTCCTCCCTCTCAAGAAGATGATCTCTTGACTAAGCCTTTTTTAAAGACTATTTTGTTTTTACAGCTGTTTTAGGTTCACAGACAATTTGAGAAAAAGGTACATACAGAGTTTTCTCAAATACCCCTTGTCCCCACACATGCACAACATCCCCCATTATTTACATCCCCCACCAGTTACAATGAGTGAACCTACACTGACACATCATTATCACCCTAAGGCAACAGTTTGTATTATGGTTCACTCTTGGTGTTACGTATTCTATGAGTTTGAACAAACGTATAATGACATATATCCATCATCATAGTATCATACAGAGTAGTTTCACTGCCCTAAAAATCCTCTATCCTCTGCCTATTCATCCCTCCCTCCTCCAACCCTTGTCAACCACTGATATTTTTAGTGTCTCCTTAGTTTTGTCTTTTCCAAAATGTCATATAGTTGGAATCATACAGTATGTAGCTTTTTCAGATTGGCTTCTTAGTAATATGCATTTAAGTTTCTTCCATGTCTTTTCCAAGATTTTTTAAAAAGAGTAGTAAGATCCTATTCTCATCCCCCAAGTAACTGTGTTGTGAAATCAACATGCTCACTTAAGCTTGGTATCTGGGATGTTCATTAAGTTGAGACCCTTCTCCCCACCTCTCCAGCCTGTGCTTAACTTTCTAGTTTTCTGGTTTGCCTTTCAATTTCATGCTGGAACCGGAGCCCTGTCCTTGACCTTACAATGATTAGCAGCTTATCTTTGAAAGTCCCAGCCCCAGGTTGATGGACCATGTCTTGGAAATCTCAATAGTTGAATAGTCCACATCTGCTTCTAAACAATTAACCTATGAGATTGAAGACATATGATCTGCCTGATGGTTGGTACAGAGCTTTGTTGTCTCATGTTCCCAGCACCTGGACATGAATATCAGCCCTGATTGAAACCCAAGTTCCCTCATTTCCTTGAACTTTATTATTTCAACTGCTAGTTTTACCCTTGGGGGCAAGTCATACCACCTGGTTAGTATCCCCAGCTCTAGACTCTTCCATTCTCTGCTATCATTACTCTTATTGCTGCCCTGCTTGTGATCCCAGTGTGCAGAGAACCCATGTGAGTTATAGCCCTGCACATCTGCAGTTCAATTATAATTGATGTTCATAGGCATGTCCCTAAGTCACTACGGGAGCAAAAGGTGCCTTCTAAATCATCAAGGAAAGAATAAATTGTGTTCAGTAAAATTTTATTGTGCTCATATTTTCATCTTTAAAATCTGGTAAACCACGTAGGAAATATGGTTAGCCCTATATTATTCATATTCATCAACAGGCCATTCATGAATAGCTTAAAATTTACTGCCTTAGGAAAGAGCTAGATGATTGAATATTTCATTTTATATCTGGGTATTTGAAATCATGAACACAAATTTCAAACAGAATTTACTATAGCAGGAAGATAATTTCTAGCACATAAGCCCCCAGCTCCTTGGCCATTCATGCCAACAGTCTCTAGTACCTGCTGATTTTTTTGTTTCAGTTATTGACATCTACAGCCTTCTAGCTCAATTCCTTTTATTATTTGAAGAATTTTTTAGCGCCTGGTTCACCACTTCTCCTTCAAACGCTATCTCCTCGATAATTCTAAATAATGAAATATTCACGTCACAGCAGCCAGAAGTTCTCACTAAATAGGCCATGAGTTACCTTACACTCAGTGCAGGTAGTGTGGCTGTACGACTGGTGCTAGCTGATGAAATGGTGAATGGAAATGACAAGACATGTAAGAACCAATGTACCATTTTCTTGTTTCTCTTTTGGCAGAAAACGGACAAGACATTTTAGTGAGTACAGATGCCACATGTTGAGATGCAGAGCCAAAATTGGAAAGCTATCTGACTTTCTGAGTCACTCAATGGAGGTGGCAGCCTTGAAGAATACCTAAGGTACATCTTTGTGTGCATTAGAAACATGAGGGTTTGTTTGTTACCACTGGAACATTGAGGTTATTTGTTACTGCAATATAGCATTACCGTACTGAACATGTAGTTGATCTACATGGAATCCTTTTGACTGGATTCTAATTTTTTTTTAATTTAAATTTATTTTATTTTATTTTGTAGTTTACACCTACAGTACCTGGTCTTCCTAGGTGGTCTCCCATCCCAAGTACTAACCAGGCCCGACCCTGCTTAGCTTCCCAAATCAGACGGGATTGGGCTCATTCAGGGTGGCATGGCCATAGACCTGGATTCTAATTATTATCTAATTGTTCCTACTATATATTCCAAGTCCTTCCACTCATACACTATCTTGGATGAGCATTTCAAATCTTCCACATTTTCATCACCACATCCACTAACCTGCTTGCCTCTTTATCTATCTATTCTGCTATTTCTCATGCCTCTTTAGATGAACTGTCCTTGCTCCTAAGGACAACCCCATTATTTGTGTACTAGGTCCTGTTCTTTATGCCTACTCAAGGTTATTCATGCTGTAACTGTCTCCCTTTTCTCCTGCATCGTGAATTTCTCTCTTTTGCAGAAGTCATTCCATTAGCATGAAAACATGGTCTGCTATCTCCTATCTTAGAAAGAAAGACACCCGATATCTGATCTCAGAAGCTAAGCAGTGTCGGTCCTGGTTAGTACTTGGATGGGAGACCACCTAGGAAGACCAAGTGCTATAGGCATAAACACACACACACACACACACACACACACACACACACACACCCACACACAAACAGAAAAATCTCACATAACTATGTACATTCTTATAATTGTCTCACCATTTCTCTGCTCCCCTTTTTGGCTCAACTCACATAATGGGTAGTCTACACATCCCCTCCCCCTCTTTCCACCTGAATTCCTTCTAATTAAAGATTTATACATACAACTCCAATGAATTAGTTCTTTTCAAGATGTTCAACTTCCCCATTACCAAGTCCAAAAACCAGTTCTCCATTTTCATCTTACTTCATCATTTGACATAATTTATCTTTTATATGTATTGAAATACTCTCTTTACTTGGATTATAATACATCACTCTTTCTTGGTTCTTTCTACTTAATTATCTTTTCCTTCTTAGTTTCTCTTGCTTCTCATCTTTCAGACCTTGTGTCATGTTTGTATAACATGAGGCTCAATTTTCATTCCTTTCACCTTCTCTTATCTTTCCTGACTCTTTCTTCTGATTCTATGGCTTTAAATAATATTTATACTGACTATTCCCAAATATGTCTCCACCCCAGACTTGATATTCAAACTCCAGAGTAAATGCATAATTATGGAAAACTCAATGTAAAGAACACAAAGTAGTACTGAATTTTATTTTTGCTTTTCATTCTATAAATGGAAGTGCGAGAGAGTAACTTTTGCCATACAAACTATACAATGAGTCTCTAAAAAATTCAAGTAATTTTATTTGAATTTTTGAGGTATTTGAATACTCTAAGAGATGAGGAGAGGCCACTTATACTCATAATTAATTTCCAAAGCATTAAGATTGAACTTAGGTGAACCTGTTCATTCCTTCCATCAGAGACTAGGATCAAGTTAACTTTGTCTGATTGTAGTGTATATGCTAAATGCCTTTTCAGTTCTCTGTCTGAACACAGATATGGTCCTTATTCTTCATTGCTTTTTATTTTTCAGTTATTACTTTTTGGGCGGCCAAACTTTCCCCACAGCTCTAAGAAGATACAGACAAAAAGTGTAAAATACATTAGCCAGTAGTTCTGAGACAGATTACAATTTAAGTAATTAATGCCAGGTTCAGTACCTTGTGTTTAAAATTTGAGCTCTTGAATATGAATTTAGAAAAATTTGTGTTGGCTCCAGTTCTGCAATGATATTTTAAACTATATTGGCTTCCCGTTGAAAAACCTGTGTAAGCAGAGAAAATCATTCACAATTATAACACTCTTAAAATCAGAAAATATGGTCAATAATAATCCAGAATCTTGGAGGTATTTGTTTTAACCAAGTTTGGATGGGGCTCTTACAACACAGTGGGAAGAATGCTAAATTAGAAATCATGGTACCTGCCACCAAATAGTGACTTTGAATGAGTCACTTCTCTGTGGGCTTTAGCTACCTCATTTAAAAAATGAGGTTGAACTTAGCGGTTTGTAAGTGTCCTTTCAGATACCAGCATCCTAGGACCTGCTTTTTTTCTCTATCTTTACAAAGATGGATGAGATTAAATATGAACTTATGCTTTCTTTTTTTGTATTATGTTATAAACTTTTCAGGCTTGTGCTTGTGACTTCCCCTACTTCTGGTAGAAAGCAAACTCTACTTTTATGTTCTTTGAAATGAAGTCCGTTTTTTCTTGTTCTAGTTTCCTTCTGGTTTTATTAGGCTGTGCATCCCCTCTTTTGGAAGATGTCCCTCCTCTGCTCCCAGCCATTCTCTTGGTTCTTCCATGTTCTTAAATAATTCCTTCCCTTTTTCATAATGATTATGAAATCAAGCTGTTCCAACACTAGGAGACTTTTCTTCTGATCATGCCTGATTGTTCTCAGAGTTGGGCATGTGACCAAACTAGATAAAATTTTTTCCTATATTTGTTAAAACTGGAGATGAGGGGTGGGGAGGCATTTCCTCACTTGTGATGAAGTTGCAAAATAGGAAGCAGGTGACTTCACATTCCATTGTTCCCTGCTATGCGGAGAAAGTTGGTCTAACAGCATGATGTGACACAATGAGGAGCCAAGGCAAGAGATGACAGAGATGGCCTTGGTGGTGTCTGAGTCTGTGGCCAGCTGAATCACTCTACTTCCTGCAGTTATAGGAGCCTTCAATAAATTTTAGTTTTTGCTTAGTTTGAATTTAGGTTTCTGTCTATTGCAACAAAGATTAATTACTGACTTTTAATTTTATGCCCAGTCAGATAAGAAAATTTGTGGTGAAAGAAGTAGTCATTTTTTTCTTTTTTCTTTTCTCTACTCCCACACCTTTTTAAGCTATCAAAATAATTCAGGACATATGGAAGTATTCTGGTATGAATTAGTATCAATCTCATTCAAAAAATGGCTTACTTTTATTTTTGCCCATTCTTCTCCTTTTCTTCCTTCTTTTGGAAATCTTCCTTGGCTCCCTGACCCCAGGAATGAAGATTTGACCCAAGATACCATAATCATGTTCTTTATGGCTCTGTAGCACAGTGAGCACTACACCAAATAGGGCCTTCCCCTGGATTTCTTCAAAGTGGACCAGAACAGATTCCTCTGAGACTCTTGGGACACAGAATTGCTATCACTTGAGTATGATGTGTCCATGGCTCTGTTGTCCATATACAAGGTTGAAAAAGTTCATCTTCAGTGGGAGAGAATTAATCTGGTAGACAGTCAGAGAAAAATTTTGGAAAGGAATATTCTTAATGTTTTGAAACTTCTGATTCCAGTTATCACCAACTAGAAGCCCACCATCACAGCTGGGTTCTTCAGAAGCAGATGCTGTGATGGGGTTTGGCATGCTGTATATGTTTAGGAATCAATGCTCATGGATTATACTTTGGGGAGGACACGTACTATCTTGCAGGAAAGAGGTCTCTGCATTGTCTTCAATGAAGGGAGGAATGCCATTTCTTAATAGGAATTGGATTGGGCCCAGAAAAATTGTTTTACAAACCTGCAGGTCATTTTGATTCATGGTAAAGTTGAGAACCACAGTCTTAGAATATAAATATTATTTAACAATAACCATTGAATAACATGATCCTCTTAGTTACAAAGTCCCAGCACCTCTGAAATACCTGATACATCATATCAGCTAATGCATTCCCTTCTACTGGTATACCATCCCAATTCACCACTATCGTGAGTATTAACCATTGGACCTCTACCTTGTGCCAAGAGCCAAGTGATCGAGTCCTTTTTTGCTAAGGCTAATTTAAGGTAGGATTCTCCCACTTGGAACTGAATGATTACTGTCCAATATACCTGAAATGCCTAAGTGTACCTATGGGGAATGTATTTTTTATTAATATTAATAATAATAATCATTTAGTACTATACAATCATATAGCACATTGCTGCTTACAAAGTGCTTTTATTATGTTACTTCATGTGATCATAATGATAAAACTGTGAGAGGAAGGGCAAGGCTGATTCTATCGTAGATGCATATGGCTCTCTGTATCTTTGGATTATATTTAGTTTTTCTTTCATTATGATATAAAACATAATAATGTGAAATAATGTAGAAACTTCTGGTTCACAGTAGTGCAAGACGCTCTCATTCTTTCATTGCCTTTAATTGAAAGCTGCTTCTATAATCTCAGGAGGAATGAAAAGATAAAGACCTGTCCTCAGACTTCCTCAGAGGCCTTTTCTGCAGGACATGCTGTCACTGAGATGACACTATCCATCTACAAAGCATATGACAGTATTCAATGGCAATATTTCCCACATTCTCTCTGGATGTACGTCTAGTTTCCAAATGACACACATGATTCTATCATTCTGGCAGCTCTCACATTCAATAGTAATCACTGCTCTCAACTAACTGTGATTTACATCAGTTGTTAAGACAGATGAACAGATTTTTCCATTGCATAGTTTCTGTATTTTGCATCTACATTCTTGGTCTGTAGTTCTTTTAAAACTGAAATCAGTAGTCACTACTCCTATAGATACTTTGTAGATATTTTAACCAATCAACCAGAAAACATTTGTTTAAACACATAATATAAGATTGATATTAAGTTAGATATGATGGCAGTGAAACAAAAATGCATAAGACATCGCTGAAGTCTAAAAACTACTATCTACTGAGGTGAATTTCATAGGTTGGTTTCTCTAGACTCTAGTTTGATGTGGGAATTCTTGTGCACGTGAGTCATTGAGGGTATGTTCTCAGAAGAGCCCTACAAGAGAGTGAGGAAAACAGGATGGGACAAGGGAAGAAGCTAGTTAAGAGTGTGGTTTTATAAAACATGTAGCTTCAGATTGTTCTCACTGCCAAACCCTGGAGATCAAATTATGCAACAGAGTTTGTCCTACACAGAGAAGAGGGGGCTGGCCTATTTTATCCTTTATACTAGTCAGTTATTGGCTGTGGGTGGCCTCTAAGGAAAGATGACATAACTCTTCAGATATCTTGAGTAGAGTCGATTCCCATCACCAAGGGCAATCTTCTGCAGAAGGCTGCATGTATGAAACTTTAGCAGCCAACAACTGCAGCAGCTTGGCAGTTGGTGCATGAGCCTGGTGAAGGGGGATCAGACAGGGCAGCAACAGCATCTCATGTATAAAAAATAATTACCTATAATTCTAATAATAATGATAGTGTTGTTAATCATATTATATATGGTATATAATCAATTGTATAGTGCTTACTTTATGTCAGACACAATATTAAGTGTTTCATAGCTCTCAACACATTTAATCTTCACAATAGCCCTGTGAGATACATAATATTATCCCCCATTTTATAGATGAGGAAACTGTGAATGGCCATGATCTGGGAAATAGTGTAGAAAACAAGGGCCAGAAAAACTTGGGCACAGTGGAAAATGTGATCCAAACAATGTGTCTATGGGGAAAAAATAGGCTAGACCTGATGTTTTTCTGAAAAATGACTTTTCAGGTAGATGTGGTTCTGACACAGGTAAGAATTGGGAGGTACACTGATAATGAGGCTACTGATGATAATATTCTACCATTTATAAAATACACACACCAACAATCTAATTAAATTTCCACAATAACCTGGTAAGATAGGGTTTGGATTTTAGAGAAGTGAAGACTAATAATCAGAGTGTTTGTGATCAACTTAATGACAGTCAGGAGAGGTGTCCTAGCTAGGTCTCTAGACAATATCTTTACTGCCCAGTTTGGAATGTTTTCAGTAGTTACAAGTGTAAGTAGAAAAGGTAAAATAAGTTTGAAGAGTATTATGGACTGAATTGTGTCCCCACAATATTCAAGTGTTGAAGCCCAAACTACCAGTGTGACTTATTTAACCTCAGTTACCTCTTTAAAGGCCCTATCTCCAAAAAGGCTCTTTAAAGAGGTAACTAAGTTTAAATATAAGGGTGGGCTTTGATCCAAAAGGACTGGTGTCCTCATAATAAGAGGAAGAGACATCATGTATATGCATACGGAGGAAAGACCACGTGAGGACACAGCAAAAATGTGGCCTCTTATAAGCCAAGCAAAGAAGCCTCAGGAGAAACTAGTCCTGCTGGCCCCTTGACCTCAAAATTCCAGTCTCTAGAATTGTAAGAAAATAGCTTTTGTTGTTTAAGCCACACAGTCTGTGGTACTTGTTACAGCAGCCTTAGCTAACTGCCACAAAGGCCAATGTTAAAGAGAACTAGTGACTGAAACAATCATCACCGAGTACATTGAACATACCTTTGAACATCAAAATATATCTGATCAATAAATATAATTCTATCTAATATACTAATTATATAGTTTGCTAGGGTTGCCATTATAAAGTACCACATATTGAGTGGCTTAAACAACAAAAATTTATTTTCACACAATTCTAGAGACTAGGAGTTCCAGATCAAGATGTTGGCAGGTTTGGTTTCTTCTGAAGTCCCTCTCCTTGGCTTGTAGATGGCCATCTTCTCCCTGTGTCTTCAGATGGTCTACCCTCTGTGCCTGTCTGTGTCTTAATTTCCTCTTCTTATAAGGACATCAGACATATTGGATTAGAACCCACACTAATGATCTCATTTTAATTTAATCATGTTGTTAAAGATCCTATCTCCAAATACAGTCACATTCTGAAGTAATGGGGATTTGGGTTTTGACATATGGATTTTAGGGGGAAACAATTCAGCCCATAACACTGACCCTTTCTGGAAAAACTCAAAGTGCTTTCTAGATGTAATATGTCCCTCTCCTGAGAAAATTCACCTAAAAAAAAAAAAGGAAGTGTTAATTCAGTTTCCATCTGTTGTAGTTATCTTGCTTTGTACCAAGTGACTTTGCGAAAAAAATGCACAGCTGATTGGATCAGTGGCTGAATCAGAGGGAGTCATGAAGAGGATGACCTGTTGTGAGAACTCTCCCTAATAGCATTGCTTTTAACTGAGCAGAGAAATTCAACCCAAACATACCCTTTCTTTTGGTGGGTCCGAATTCATAACATTCA
>NW_011889221.1:336069-357741 GCF_000151845.1 Pteropus vampyrus | reverse complement strand
AATTACTCAAACAATGGAGATAATTTTTTAAATTATCTCTATTTCTATATAGCCTCAAAGTTAACTTTATAATACTATTGCATCAGAACCATGGGAAAAAAATCTTGAATAGCAGCCTGATCTATCATGAAGAGGCATGGGCAACCTGGGTAAAAAGGCACCCATAATTTTTAAAAGCTCCATAGATGCTTCTGATACACATCTAATGCAGAGAAATATTATTATAGATTGGACGAATAATACGTCTTTCAACATTTTTTCCAGTAATTACCTTGGTTGTGCAGTAGATTTTCAGGCTCCAAGTTGACCCATGATATTAAAAGCATATTTGGAAATACGAATATGATTTGGCATTATTTCAAATTAAATTCATATGAAGGCTTTGTTTCAAATGAAATTCACTTAAAGGAATTTATCATGTTCTATGGAATATCCGTGGATAGAGCTTGATGGTCAAATCCCAGACCAAAGTCAAGTCATGAGGAAGATGGCTGTGTAACATGCTTCTTATACACAGCTCTGCTGGGAGGGACCAGGACAACCCAATTCATCTGTAGTATATCATGGGAGTAGAGTGACTAAAATCCAGTTGAACAGAAAAACTACCAAAGCTCTGGTAGTAGAAGACTGGTGAGTAAGGGGAATAAACAAATCTTCCTAGGCATGGGGTAGACAATAAGAGGGACGACTTACTAAAAAAGAAAAAAAAGCCTTTGATTTGTACTGAGGGAAGATCAGCTAGAGCTCACCTGCTCTCAGTTTTGGAAAGCTGTGGCAAACCTAGAGAGAGGTAGAGATAGTCCTGGTTAGGAGATTTCTTACAAAAAGGATCAGAAAGTTTCCTGGAAACAGCAAATTCTAAGGGAATGAGAGAATCAAGAGGCAATAGGGACTTTCCACCATGTGGCATTTTCTTGTGATTCTTGCTTTGGACTTGATTTTCACATCAAGCCTGTCTAAGGGAATCTTTGGAGAAAAGGAGCAGTCAAGAGATGGTGGAGCTGGAGCTTCCACATGGGCAGAACGGGGAGCAGAACCAGGAGTGTGAGCCTGAGAGTTTTCACAAACACGCTGGTGCCTTATGTGGTCAGTTTTGCTTATGCTCTATTTTTTTTAAGTTGATGCTTCTTTTTTACAGAAGAAAAATTACTAAATCCTAGAAAAAATGTCAGTATATTTTACTTAAATGATAACTGATCCAAATGATCTGTGGTGTTATTTCAACAATAATGGCATTATGGCAATTGCATAGATAACATTTTACTAACGTATTTGGAAGAGTTATTTGCAGTTATTTTATTAACATTTTGTATTTATGGTATAAGGCTACCAAGAGAAATTATTTCATGTTGATGAGAAAAATAAGGGAAAGACTGTAGTTTTTTTCTTCAACTTTAATAGTTTCAATGAAAGGGCCTCAAGGCATATGTTTCTTTGAGATAAAATACATTTGCATCACCGTCTTTCCCCTCACATCACGAGTCTCTGCTTTCACCCCCTTGGATGTCGGCTCAGAGGCATGTCTTATCTCTTCCTAACATGCAACCTGCCATGTTATATTTCTTAAATGAATGGAAACCTTGTTTAAACAGGGAAGAAACATAATGATCACCTCACCTGTTTAAATAACTGCATGAGCATGCTTTGGCCATCATCATTAAAAATGTGTTTACTTGGCAAGTTCTACTGCTGTATGAATTACTCTATAAGCATTCCCCACAATAGTTATTAGGAGATGGAAATATAGTTAAGTAACTACTTCCACATGTATTTTAAAATTAAAGATGGCAGTTTAATAAAGTGAAAAAGGAATGGGTTTTGGAGCTAGAGCTTAATTCTGATTGTAGTTTTTCCATTCACTTCTTGTGTAACTTTGGGCAAGATATTTGACCTTGTTAGGGCCTCAGATGCTTCATCGATAAAATGAGAATAAAATCCACTTTATTAAGCTATATTGAGAAAGAGATGTTATACGAAAGCACCTAACAGCAAACTCAATTATCAAGGCACAACATAATTTTTTTGCTTTTTTTAGTGTTTTCATTTTCATACTTTTAATTCTTCTACTTTGAGAATTCATTTGTAATATTGTATTTTATGATATAGAGGTTTAAAGCTGACTTTGTCGGTATTTTCCAAGAGTCAGTCAAATTTGCATTTTCCTAAGGTAACAGAGAAACACGAGTGAGAATAACTGTTGAACTGGTGATTTGGGTAAGTCATCTTAGCTCTGGTTGTTTTCTCTTGCTTTTTTGATCACTTAGCATCATCTTTCCATTTTAATTTTAATATTTCCAAGTTTTCAATGCAAACATTTTCTAGTTCCATAGAAAACAGTCCAGAACTTATATGCCAGAAAGGACTAAATGAGTGGCAACAGTCTGAATATTTGCAAAAACAGTTTGACAATTTAAGTTTGAAGAGAAAGGGGCATGAGTAATGTGCATCAAGAAAATCCTTATGGGCACAAATTCAAGCTGCTTGACTTTTTCAGAATGGCCAGTTTACAGTTTTAAAGGACCCACATGAAGTACACTTCAATAGAGGATAATATAGAGGTTAATGAGATCACTGCGGCTGGCAAGGTCAGCAGGGATGCTGGCTGGGGAATGAAAACACGTTCCCAGACTTCATTTTCTTCTTAACGGGTATATTCTGTGTTTTCAACTGAATACCTATCATTTCATAGATCTAAAAAGAAACTGGGTTTAGAAGCAGTGTGATGTCCTAAAAGGATATGAGTTTTGAAGTAAGATATACTCCTGAGGTCATATACCAGCTGGATACACTGAAGGAAGTCATGTACCTATCTGTGCCTTGATATCTGAAAAATAGGGGCAGTGCCATTCAATTGGCTGGCCAGTTGCAAGAATTTAAGTGACATAATGCATGTAGGAGTTCCTGGCATATATTAGGTTCTTAAAAGTCACTGTTTTTGTTTGTTTGTTTTGTTTTTTAACTATTTTCACTAATGATATTCCTATTTATAATTTTAATGGTTAAAACGACCAAGAGGCCAAGGAGATTTGGAAACCTCTCAGAGTTCTCACGAAGAAATCTTTTAAGGACTTCTGTGAAGTAATATCATGAACATATGGGGTAGATTTCTCATTTGAACACACTGTGGCCTCAGGATTAAGATTAAAATTACTGACTATTACCCACCCTGGAGTTTGACAGGAGTTCAACGCCTTTGATCTGACTGAGTTTGACATCACTGAAGAGCCAGGAAATGTTAGATGAAGAAATTTATCTGCTTCCAAGCCTTCGGAAACCATCAGATTTAAAGTTCAGGGCTATACATATAGCTGACCTATTGTGAGCTTTACCATGGAGACTTAATACTGTGACCATTTTTTTCTTCTCACTTCCATTTACATTTCTGGTGGCACTTCTTAGAGATTAAATCACTAGTTCAACCAAAGCATTTTCTTCAGCATCATTCTTTAGCTCATTTCCAAAGTTATTCTACAGTTGGATGAGGTTCAGCTGCTTCTGAGAGACTGTTGTTTGACGTTCAGATTCCATTCGCATGAGCTTATCCTTCATAACTCATAGATGATCATTAATAATAAATGCTGTCATAAGTATGTTATGTGAAAAATAATTTTTAAGAGGCTGAACTTCTACAGCAAGACCTATTAGACATTTACTCCATTAGCTGTAGTTAGACATTTAAGTTATAAACTTATTGCCTCTCAGAATTATGCTCAATCTCTTTCTCAGTCTTTCTGATGAGATTTCTCATTTTAATGCAGTTGTATAGTAAAACCAAAGATTTAGAAAAATGTCAGAACTGAGAGTTCATTAGTCCAACTTCCTGAATATACTGATAAAAATATTTTCTTTCAAAGGTGATTTTCAAAGCATACATATTTCATGAAAGATAATAAGACTGTGTTAATATATGAAAGGCTACTTGAGGCCAAGGCCAAATTTAAGAATAGGAAACGAAGTTGCTTATGTGTCCTTTGAAGGTTAGGCAATGGGGAAAAGTATGTCTTAGTGGAAAATATTTTTGATTTCAACAAAATGAGATTCAACTCTCACTTCTACTAGTTATGTGACCTAATTACTTAATTTTATAAAGCCTCAGTACCTTTATTTTATAAATGAAAATAAGAATATGGGGATGTTATAAATATTACAGTAAATATGAAAAGCCCCTAAGGCACACCTAAAATATTGCATATCTTCAATAAATGATAATTATAAACACTCATAATAACCAAATAACCAAAAACATATTGTGGGTCTGAATCATCATGATTCACAAAAACTATGCCCTTTGAGAAACAGAAAATGATAGATAATTCTAAAGGCCCCACTACTAGTCCAGACTTACAGACCAACCTTAGCAAATGATATTTGAGTCAAATATCATTGACTAAAGGTCTTGGTGTACTCTGTGTAACAAGATGACATTAGATAACACCAAACGGTCCAGGTCATGAAGTAGAATATAACCGTGAACGATGCGAGCTCTAGCGGTAGAGGACATGGGGTTTACATCCAGGGTCTTCCACTTCTTATTTATGTGAATATACACAGTGTATATATATATATACAGTGGAAAGTACACATAACATGAATTTTATCATCTTAATTATTTTTAAGTACACAGTTCAGTGGTATCAAATACACTGGAAATATTGTGCAACCATAACTATCATCTGTCTCAAGAACTCTTTTCATCTTGCTAAATTGAAACTCTACCCATTAATAATAATTTCCCTTTCCCCTTCTCCAGCCCCTGGAAACCATCATTCAATTTTATCTCTCAACAAATTTAAATTAACTGCATTAGCTATCTCATGTAAGTGGAATCATACGGTATTTGTCTATTTGGCACTGCCTCATTTCAATTAGCATAACATCCTCAAGGTCCATTCCTATTATAGCATGTGTCAAAATTTCCTTCCCTGTTAAGATCGAATGGATTCCATTTAATGTATTTATCCATTTTATGTATTTATCCATTTAGTTTATTCATCAGTCCCTTGATAGACACTTGAGTTGCTTCTGCCTTTTGGCTATTGTGGATAATGCTGCTATGAATAAGAGTATATAAATATTTTTGAGACTTTGCTTTCAATTTTTTTTGGGTATATGTCCAGAAGTGGAATTGCTGGATAATGTGGTAATTCTATTTTTTATTTTTTTGAGGAAGTATCATAATTTTTTTCCATAGTAGCTTGAGTGAGGGTGCTGCCATTTAATGCTATAGATTCCAAAGGAAAATAGACAGATTTGAGCAGGGGTAGGTAGAAAATAATTTAATTTAGAAACATACTGGCTAGGAGGTTCAGATGTCTCATCCATTTATGTGTATATGGTATGTAGCTCAGTGGAGAGATCTAAGTTTGAGAGTTATGATGATATATTGTCATTGAAAGACATGGGAAGGGGTGAGATAATACAGGGAATAAATGAAGGGACAAGAGAAGTATGTCTGAGACATCACTGAGAAGCGAAAACATTTATTTGTTGGGCAGAGCAAGCAGAGTCCGTGGAGGGGCCAAAAACTTGGGAGAAAAGCCAGAGCATGTGGTGTCAATAAGAAATGAATGAGACTATTTTAAATCATTGTCCTTGGTATATAAAGCAACTGATTAGACATAAAAGTGGAGATCTAAGACATTTGCCCTGTTTTGTGTTGTGTGAGAGGTTGATGACATTGGCATAAAATGTTTCAGTGCAGGAGTTGGGACAAGTCACATATCTATGAGCTGAAGAGTAAAGAGGAGGTAAGAATGTAATGTTAGCACAGAGAAAGTTTCTAGTAGAGTTTGGCTGTAAGAGGGAGGAGGAATGGAAACAAGGCAAAAAATCTAGCAATAGAACATATGTGATAGTAAAAAAGCACTAAATCTCTGTCCTTTATGGTGCCATTAACCATTTGGGATAGGGCTAATGCCACCGAAAAACTAAATTTCATATTTTATTTAATTCCAATTAATTTAATTGAAATAAATACATGTGTCTAGGGGTGACCATAGAGGATAGATCAGGGAGCATGGGATCTATAGAATGAAAAACAAGTTATTGAGGCATATTGAAGGAGGATTTTGTTTTTGTTGTTTTTAAGTTAGTAGAGACTTGTACAATTTTATTTTTGTATTTTTTTTCAATTACAGTTGACATATAATATTATATTAGTTTTAGGTGTACAACATAGTTATCAGACATTTTTTTTGTAACTTACAAAGTGATCACCTCAATGTCTATTACCCATCTGACACCATACATAGTTATTGCACTGTTATCAATTATATTTCCTATGCAGTACTCTACATACCTGTGACTGTTTTTATAACTGACAATTTGTATATCTTATTCCCTGCACCTTTTCCATCTACCTCCCTATACTCTCTCCCTTCTAACAACCATCAATTTGTTCTCTGTATCTGTGAGTTTGTTTCTGTTTTGTGTTTGTTTATTTTGTTTTTTTAGGTTCCACATATAAGTGAAAATATATGTTGTTTATTTTCTTTGTTTGACTTATTTCACTTAACATGATACTCTCTAGGTTGATCTGTGTTGTCACAAATGGTGAGATTTCATTTTTTTTATGGCCAAGTAATATTCCATTGTTTATACGTACCACCTCTTCTTTATCCATTTGTCTATAGATGGACACTTAAGCTGCTTCCTTATCATGGCTATTGTAAATAATGCTGCAATAAACATAGGATTACATATATCTTTTCAAATTAGTGTTTTGGATTTCTTCAGCTAAATTCCAAGAAGTAGAAGTGCTGAGTCATATGATAGTTCTATTATTAATTTTATGAGGAAAAGCCATACTGTTGTTTGTAGTGTTTGCACCAAATGCAATCCCACCAACAATGCAAGAGTGTACCCTTTTCTCCGCATCTTTGCCAACACTCATTTGGTGATTTTTTTTTATGATAGCCATTCTGACAGGGTGATTTAATTGGATTTTTTTTTATGGGGGATATTAAGTTCTATAAGTTCCTTATATAGCTTGGATATTCACCCTTTATTGGATGTATCATTGGTGAATATCTTCTGCCATTCAATAGGTTTTCTTTTTGTTTGGTTGATGGTTTCCTTTGCTGTGCAAAACATTTTTAGTTTCACATAGTTCCATTTGTTTATGTTTTCTTTTGTTTCCCTTACTGGAGGGGACATATTCAAAAAGATATTACTACGGGTGATGTCAGAAATTTTACTGCCTATGTTTTCTACTAGGTTTATGATTTTGGGTCTTATATTTAAGTCTTTAATCCATTTTGAGTTTATTTTTGTACATGGCGTAAGAAACTGATTCAGTTTCACTCTTTTGCATGTCTCTGTCTCGTTTTCCCAGCAGCATTTATTGAAGACACTGTCTTTACCCCTTTGTATATTCTTGACTCCTTTGTTATAGATTAAATGACCACGTAGACATGGATTTATTTCTGGGTTCATCTATTCTATTGTATTGATCTACTTGTCTGTTTTCTGCTAATACAATGCTGTTTTGATTACTATAGTCTTGTAGTACAGTTTGATATCAAGTAGTATGATACCTTCAACTTTATTCTTGTTTCTTAAGATTGCTTTAGGTAGTGTAAACATTTTAATGATGTTAACTCTTCCTATCCATGAACAGAGTATATCTTTCCATTTCTTTGTATCTTTTAAACTTTCTTTCTTCCGTGTCTTATAGTTTTCTGAGTATAGGTTTCTTACCTCCTTTGTTAAATTTATTCCTAGTTATTTTATTCTTTTTGATGTAATTGTAAATGGGATTGTTTTCTTAGTTTCTTTCTGATAGTCTATTATTGGTGTATAAAAATGCAACTGATTTCTGAATATTAATTTTGTATCCTGCTACTTTTCAGAATTGATTTATTAGTTCTAATAGTTTTTTGGTGGATTCTTTAGAATTTTCTATATTGTATCATGCCATCTGCAAATAATGACAGGTTTAGCTCTTCTTTTCCAATTATGATGCCTGTTTTTTTTCTTGTCTAACTGCTGTGGCTCGGATTTTCAACACTATGTTTAATTGGAGTGGTGAAAGTGGACATCTTTGTCTTGTTACTGATCTTAAGGAAAAAACTTTCACTTTTTACCACAGAGTATGGTGTTTGCTGTGGGTTTGTCATATATGACCTATATTATGTTGAGATATGTACTCTCTATCCCCGCTTTGTTGAGTTTCTATCATAAATGGATGCTGAATTTTGTCAAGTGCTTTTTCTACATCTATTGATTTGATCATATGATTTTTATCCTTCATTTTGTTTATATGGCGTGTCACATTAATTGATTTGCAGATATTGAATAAGCCTTGCATCTTGAGAAGAAATCCCACTCGATCATGGTGTACAATCTTTTTAATGTATTGCTGAATTTGGTTTGCTAAAATTTTGTTGAGAATTTTGCATCTTTGTTTATCAGGGATACTGGCCTTTAATGTTCTTTTTTTTGTGTGTGTAGTGTCTTTGTCTGGTTTTGGTATCAAGGTAATGCTGGGGTGTAGAAAGAGTTTGAGATTCTTCCTGTCTCTTCACTTTTTTGAGATAGTTTGAGAAGGATAGATATCAATTCTTCTTTGAATGTTTGATAAAATTCACCTGTGAAGTCATCTGGTCCAGGGCTTTTGTTTGTTGGAAGTTTTTTGATTACTGATCAGTCTGTGCAGATTTTCTGTCTTTCTAATTCAGCCATGGAAGATTGTATGTTTCTAGGAATTTATCCTTTCTTCCAGGTTGTCCAATTTTGGGGCATATAGTTGTCCATAGTATTTTCTTATAACCCTTTGTATTTCTGTGGTATTGGTTATCATTTCTTCTCTTTCATTTCTGATTTTATTTATTGAGCTCTTTTTTTCCTTGAATTGGTCTAAAGGTTTATCAGTTTTTTTAATCTTTTCAAGGAACCAGATCTTGGTTTTGTCGATCTCTCCTATTGCTTTTTTTTAAACTTTATTTATTTCCACTCTCATCTATTATTTCCTTCATTCTACTCACTTTGGCCTTTGTTCTTCTTCTAGCAACTTTAGGTGTAAAGTTAAATGGTTTATTTGTTATTTTTCTTTTTTCTTGAGTTAAGCCTGTATTGCTATAAATTTCCCTCTTAGAACTGCTTTTGTTGTGCCCCATAGATTTTGGGTTGTTGTATTTTCATTTTCATTTGTTTCGTTTTTATTTTGATTTTTTCCTTGATCTTGTCAATTCATTTATTGTTTAGTAGCCTGTTATTTAACCTCCACATGTTTGCATGAGTTTAGTTTTCTTCCTGTAATTAATTTCTAGTTTTATACCATTGTGGTTAGAGGAGATGCTTGATATGACTTCAATCTTCTTAACTTTATTGAGACTTGTTTTGCGTTCTAACATGTGGACATCTATCCTGGAGAATGTTTCATGGGCACTTGAGAAAAATGTATATTCTGTTGCGTTTAGGTGAACTGTCGGAAAAATATCAATTAAATCCGTCTGGTCTAATGTATCATTTAAGGCCACTGTTTCCTTATTGATTTTCTGTCTGGATGATCTATCCATTAATGTCAATGGGGTATTAAAGTCCCCTACTATGATTGTATTACTGTCAGTCTCTCCCTTTATGTCCATCAATATTTGCTCTATATATTTAGGTGCTCCTTTGTTAGGTGCATAGATATTTATGAGAGTTATGCACTCTTGTTGGATTGATTCCTTTATCATTTTGAAATGCTCTTCTTTGCATCTTGTTACAGCCCTAGTTTTAAAGTCTATTTTGTCTGATAAACGTATTATTACCCTAGACTATTTTGCTTATTTGTTTCCGTTTGCATGCTATATCTTTTTCCACACCTTTACTTTCAGTCTGTGTCTTTCGATCTCAAATACAATATATGTATGAGTCTTTTTTTTTAATCCCTTCATCCACATTTTGTCTTTTGATTGGAGCATTTAGTCCATTTAAATTTAAAGTAATTATTGATAGGTATATAGTTATTGACATTTTATTAATCGTTTTCTTATTGATTTTGTAGTTCTCTGTTACTTTCTTTTTCTCTTCTCTTGTATGTTGATAACTTTCTACAGTGCTGTGTTTGGATTCCTTTCTCTTTACTTCTTATATCTATCGTGTATATTTTTGGTTTGTGGTTACCATGTGCTTCCTATATACCAAACTATATTTATAACAGTCTATTTTAAGTTGATGGTCACTTAAGTTCAAGCACATTCCAAAATCACTACGATTTTTACTCACTCCCTCCATGTTTATATTTTTATCATTAGTTTTTACTACCTTGTGTGTGTGTTTGTGTGTATTCCTGAATTTATTGTTGTAATTACACTTGATCTTCCTATTTTTGCCTTTTAACCTTAATATATTATAACCTAATTATAAAGCCTTTTTTTTATAATTGGTTGATTCATTGCTTTTATTACATATTTGCCTTTGTCAGTGAGAATTTTTTTCTTTTCTATATTTTCTTGTTTGTATTTTTGATCTTTTTTTTTTTTTTTTTTTTAAAGAAGTCCCTTTAACATTTCTTATAATACTGGTTTAGTAGTGATCAACTTCTTTTGTTTTTTTTTCTTGTCTGGAAATTTTTTAATCTGTCCTTTGATTCTAAGTGATAGTCTTGCTAGGTAGAGTAGTCTTGGTTGTAGGCACTTGCTTTTCATCACTTTGAATATTTTATGCTAATCCTTTCTGGCCTACAAAGTTTCTTTTGAGAAATCAGCTGACAGTCTTATGGGAACTCCCTTGTAGGTAACTAATTGCTTTTCTCTTGCTGCTTTCAAGATTCTTTCCTTGTCTTTAATCCTTGGCATTTTAATTATGATGTATCTTGGTGTGGGTCTCTTGGGTTCATCTTGTTTGAGACTCTCTGTGCTTCTTGGACTTGTATGTCTATTTATTTCACCAGGTTAGGAAAGTTTTTCATCATTATTTGTTCAAGTAGGTTTTCAATCTCTCACTTTTTCTCTTCCTCCTCTGGTACCCCTATGGTGAGAATGTTGGCACACTTGATGTTGTTGCAGAGGTTTCTTAAACTCTTCTCGTTAAAATTTTTTTTTTCTTTTTGCTGTTTCAATTGGGTGCTTTCCTCTACCTTGGTTTCCAGGTTACTGATTTGATCCTTTGCTTCATCTAATCTATTTGATTACCTCCAATGTATTCTTCATTTCTTTCTTGGTTCTATTTTTTTTAATTTATATTTTTACATTTCCTATCTCTTCATTGAATTCTCACTGAGATCATCAATTTTTCCCCAAAGTTTATTGAGCATCCTGTAACCAGTGTTTTGAGCTCTGCATCTGGTAGATTACTTGTCTCCATTTTGTTCAGTTCTTTTCCTGGAGTTTTGTCCTGCTATTTCATATGGGAATGCTTCTTTGTCTCCTCGTTTTGACTGACAGCTTGTGTTTCTTTCTATGTATTAGATAGGTATGGTACATCTCCTAGTCTTGTAGTAGGTGACCTATGGTGCTCAATGGCATAGTGCTCCAGGGGTGTCCCTTGTGTGGGTTGTGTATGCCCTCCTGTTGTAGCTGAGCCTTGATTGCTGTTAGGACATCAGTGGGTGGGAGTAATCCGTAGGCTGACTGACTGTAAGGAATGGATATGACTACTGAGGACGAGTTGTTGTGCAGGGACTGATCCCATGCAGTGGGATTCACTTTAGTGGGGCTCTAATGCCTGCTGGGTCCACACTTGGGTCTGTCATTTGTGGAGCAGTTTGGGTTGTGCTCTGGGGTAATCTGAAGCAGGCTATCAGGTATGTTGTTTTAGGGGCCTTTTGAGATGGGCTCTGGTGCAGGCCAAGCTCAACTGCTGCCTGTGCCCAGCCTGAAGCCACCTGGTAAGAGCTACAAAATGATTTGTAGTTGGTTGCCACCTGTAATGGCATGGAGGTGCCTGGGAGAGTTAGGCTGTGAACAAGGCCTGGCTACCTCTAGTACCAATCTTGGGACCACTTAGAAAGAGGTATTGGGCATGCCAAGGCCAGCCACTGCTTCTTTGGGGTTTGTGGACCTTTGAGAGATTTTAGGAAAATCTGCAGCATGAGCTGAGACATGCTGTTTGTATGAAGAAGATGCTGGAAGAGGTTGAGTTGGTTGAGGAAGGGTCTCAGGGAATCTGGGCAAATGATGTTAGCCATATCAATGGAGAGCTCAGAATTGATGCCCACCTGTGCCTGCCAGTGGGGAGGGCTCAATATAGGAACAATGGCCTCTGCCAGCACTTCTTTCCCTAAAGAGAGCTGGTGACTTGTGCAATTTTAAATGCTGATGAGCATTAGGTGGCAAAGAGGAGGATTCGAAGTTGTAGGACAGGAGCAAGAAAGCAATAGGTAAAGTCTCGGAAAGAGAGGTCATAAGGTCAATGGGACCTAAAGCAGAGACGGATGTATTGGTCTCTTAGAATTCATGGGACCCTGACTCTACAGGAGGAAAAGAGGGAGTGTGATAGGTTTGGATACTATTAGGTATGTAGGTTGGTGGCAGGAACTTGAGTGGGTTTCCAGCTAATGGATTTCATTATCTCTAGGATGGGAATTGAGGTCATCTACTGTGAAGGAGGGTAAGAGTAGTATGTTAGAGGTTTCAAGAGAGTTGAGAAGATTTAGAACAGCTTTGTGGAGAAGACAGAAAGCTGACTAGGGAAACAGATAACGTTTGTTGAGCAATTTTTTTTTAGATGGGGAAACTGAAACATTGGGAGGTTATACCAGTTGGTCAATATCTCTCAAATCAAGACCAATTGGATCTTGAATCTTTCTGATTCCACAGCCACAGTTCTTAACACTGCTAATAAGTTGCCCCACTGAGCACCTTATCTGTGCTTCTTTTGACTCTTTCAACCTCCATCTTTTATCATATTTATTCATGTAAAAGCTTTGTTTCACTTAGTAATTTTCAGGGTGCAGGATCCATCCTCTAATTTATTCTTGTATTACTAAGGTGCTTTGCACGAGTCCATGTGCACAGAGAAGGTTCAGTAAACATTTGTTGAGTGAGTGAATGGCTGAATAAAGAAAGGAAAAATGTATGAGGCACAGCAAAAAAACCCCTTTTCTCTTACTTGAGTTAGCCTTCCTCATTCATATGCATAATTGTCTCTATTTCTATTTCACATTCTGTTTTAGTCATAGCTAGAGACTCTTCCTATTATAATGACTGTTTGGAGCAGCATGATTTAAAACCAAGTGAAGCAAAGCAGTGTAAAAAAGAAGGGCTGTTACTTTTTTGACTTTTTTTCTTTTAAAAAATGATTTTATTATTATTGTTATTATTTTATTTATTTATGTTTTTTGGAGTACAAACATGGCCTAAAAGCTGACACTTGGGAGGTTCCCTTTTCCCCAATAGAACTGACATCACAGAGTTTATGCCCTTATTTTTCATTCTCAAGGATATAAACAAACATTGGGATTGGCCAGAGCCCTGACCTTGTGGGTCACTAAGGCCCCCTGGAGTTAAATTTTAACTAAGATTTTTCTCCAGGGACTCAAATTTTATCATTTTGTGCTATATTTACCAATAATGTTATTCTTTATCTTTATCTTAGCAAATATTTAATTTGTTGAGAGAAAACATGTCATGAATGCATTACTCATGTTACCATGTTTTCCAAAGATCTTGGCAAATAGCTGAGATGAAACTTCTGGGCTTCTATTAATACAACTAAAAATAAAGCCAAGTGCCAAACTATAGTGAATTTAAAGGTGGAAGAGATGGATATTGTACAGAGACTAACAGAAACATGCTACATGATTTGATATGAACAGTTGATCAGTTATCAGTTATTTCTTTGCTAAGTTCTGCTTAGTTTTGCAACCAAAAAGTTTAAGAAATATGCAGCTATGAATCAAGAAATTGTATCTTATCCACTGAAAATCTGAGGAACTCACTTTTTTTTTCCAATTCCATTCTCCATCCAATTAAACATATAACTGCCAACAGGTAAATCTAAGGATTGACTGAAATTTTGCAACATTTAACTTTTTTGCTAATGTCTAAGCTTCTGAACTGAAACACCTTTGAGAGAATAAAATATCCCTTGATGGTTCTGAGATTACTGAAACACGTAGTATTTTAGAAAACTAAACTAGGCTGTTTAAAGAAGAGTTTTTATTGATAAACACCTTTAAAAACTTGTTATTTGTATTGCAAGCTGAAATCTGACCATAAAAGCAGTTCTCTTAATTTCCCAAGTGACCTCATAAAAGAGTTTGGGCTAACTTGCTCTAATTTCAAAATCCAAAGAAAATAAATTTTATCCAGATGTTGGGCTTGGAGATTCATGTTGCATTATGAACAAAACGGGATGTTTGTTTTTGGAAAATCTTACTACTGTATTATATAATTTAAAGTAAAGGTTACATGTGTTTCTTCATTCTTGTCACAGCTTCTTGTTTTTAGCCTCTAAATGCCACTTTTCTACTTTTGAGTCTCCAGCATTTCTATGTTTGTCGACAATGCACATGATTAAAATGATATTTTCATATTTCAATGTAGTTGGAGCTCCTTAAAGCACAGGGTTGTAAGTGCAAAAAAAAAAAAAAAAAAAAAAAGATATGCGGTTCCCTAATGGCTTATTACCATCACATTTGCAATTCAGATCAGCTCTAAATTGACTGAAATTTTTAAACACATAGCAGGCAGTTTAAACTAATGATTGTCTGGAGGTTCACATCTGACATGAACTAAGCTTCTGTTCAAAACAAATTGCAAATAATTCCTCCCTTAAAGTCAAAATGTCACTTTTAAAACTCCATGTTATTGCTAGATTTTTGTCAGTTACATACAAAAAAATAATCTGCTTTGTCGTGAGTGTTCTACCTTTGAAAGAACTGAGTGACACCATTTTTCTATTAAAAAAAATAACACAACAACATGTAGCTATGTATATATGGTTCTCCATCAATTTCACCAGGAATCATTCCCCTCCCCCTCTTCCCCTTCAAAAATCCTAATTGTAAAGTAAAACACCCTTGGGGCAGTGGAAGCCCAAGTTGCTTAGCAACCCTCAGCAGGTAGCTGGGATGCAGCTGCAGCTGTCCTGATTCTTTCCTAAGAACCTTCTTATTACTGTTTGTGTTAATCTTTAACCAGGCTTTTAAACCACAGTCTTTCTCTCCGGTCTCTTGTTGTTAGATGGCAGGGACCTACTCAAATGTTGTCCCAGCGGTAATGGTCTTAAGGATGGCTATTGAATGTTGGGAGACTGATAAGCACTGAAAGGGATTAGAATTGCATGTTCCAACTAACCTTATTTTACATTCTTGAAAAATTTCATGAAAATTGAACTCCAATAGGAACCGTGGTTGTTGTTGACACACAGCTCTAACCCTGCTTTTGCTCCCAGCTTGTAAATATGGTGGAGCCATCTCACTGTAATTGTTCTGTTTAGAAGGCCCACATTCTCTTACAAAGACCACTTAAGGAATTCATTTAGAATTTGTAAATAGCCTAGCCTGGTTCCAAAGTCTTTTAGTTTAATTATAAGGGAGCTAGCTAGGTATGGGTGGATAGATATAAAGATAGCTTTAACAGGGGAGTGGGAGAATCTCCTTCTTTAAAGATGTATTTCTGCTTCTTGGGAGGTTCCTGGCAAACCATAAACTGTGTTTGGACTTGAAGATAAAACAGTGTTACATGTGACAAGAGAGGCACATTTATTTTTAACAGTGTAGAGATTTTTACTCTTCATTTTCTCCGTTGTGAGGTTTGAGTAAATTTCACAGACTGTGCACAAATATTAACCAATGGGGGTAAGCTCATAAAACATTAAAAAATAAAGCTATTTCTACATTCCTGTTTCATAACACAAGGCAAAGTGAAGACGGCACAGCTTCCCTGAGGTCTTTTCACTCCTTTTCTCTCAGTAGATTAAAAAAAAAAAAATCACAGATGATTCACTCCCAGGACCTTCATTATGTGTCATTTAAAAGGAATTCAGGCCTTTTCCCATCATAACATTTGGTTACAGACCTGGTCCTATTATGCAACATAATATGTGCTTAATAACACTGATTTACTGGCTTGGAAATTGGAGAAAGGTCAGAGCATATGGAGATAACATTTTCATATTTTCTGGACTTTATTGAAGTTAATCTATATAGATAGAATCTTTAAATTTTGGATGAAAAACATACACACACAAAAGACATTAGTCTCCAGATTTCTGAATTCTATTGATATTCTCCTTTTTGTTTGAGGTTATTAAAAATATTTTGATCTTAAGTAAAAAGTCAGAAGTATGGCTTCCTCCAAAAGGTTGATAGTTGATGATGTCTACTATCTACTGAATGCATGTGAACTAGTTCATTTCTATTCTTCTGATCTCATCAAATATCAGATACAAGGAATGTACACCATATTTCTGTTGGGGAAACAGACAGGGAGCTTGTCATCCAGTTTTTAGACTACCATATTTGGAGGCCCTGAGAATCCCATGATATCAGATAACTCTCTCCCAAAGTAAATTAGCATTCAGGTTTCCACTGATATTAATTTTGCATTTAGAAGACTAGCTAATTGTTCTTTCCAAGAAATGTTGGCCATATCATCTAGAAGTGATAAAACATCTCTATAATTTTGATTTGTCTCCTGTTTAAACTCTAACCTCTGTCTTTTAGCTTTCTCTTTGCTAAGATAAATTATTTTGTTACATGAATGATTATCCAAAGGGGTCAATTTAATTCTGAGTACAGTTGGTGTTGATTATGATTTTGCTAATGAAAATATCTGTGTGGAATCTTCAAGGCAACTTTAGAAAACAGAATCTATTGATTATCAGGTTGATAGATTTTACCCTGTCAATCAAATTTGCCAGAAAATAATTTGTCAAATGCTAGTAGAAGAGAAAGCCAGTTTAGGAAAGGACAATTTGAAACAATGCGCATGTGCCTAGATTGTAGAGCTCTCTACATGGGGTAGGTTTGGCTTTTGTCTCTGCAGGCAGTGGGAACATAGGCCCCACACCTATGATCAGCAGCTACCATGTCCCTGTTATCTTTAGTAAGTTATCTGTGTCTACTTAGGGCAGACAACTCTGTGGACCTCACACCCTTTCCCTATTATGCATAGAATCTGTGGCCTCGGAACCATCAATCCACATACCAGAGCAGAACTATAACCCCAGCCATGAGGGGGTCTATCAGTTTGGGGGGATCCACTGTAGGCTCTCCGACTTCCATAGTGGTTTGTTATTTAGGTATAAACACACATTTTAAATGTTTCTGGTACCCTCTATTTTCTTTTGACTCCTGAAACTGTGTATGAATAAAACACCATATATTTTATTCCTCATTATTATATGTTTACATTAAATGGAAAAGATTCTTAGATTTGTTTAGTTCAGGGTTTTTCAACCTTGGCATGATTGATATCTTGAGCATGATTGCCATTTTGGTCCTAATAATTCTTTGTGGTTGGGGCTGTCCTGTGCATTGTAGGGTATTTAGCAGCATTCCTGGCCTCTATTCACTAGATGCCAGCAGCACCTCCCCACAGTTGTGATAACCAAAAATGTTCCCAGACATTGCCAAATGCCCCTGGAGGGCAAAGCTGCTACTAGCTGAGAACTACTGGTTTAGTCCCTTGCCTCAAAATGTGGTGTAAGCTGACACATCACCACTAAAATTATTAGAAATGCAGAATCTCCAGCACACTGAATAGAAGTATATTTTAATAAGATTCCCCAGGTGACTTTGTGTGAACATTAATGTGTGGAAAGTGCTGGTTTGGTCCATCACTTTGAACAGAAATCTGGCTAAAATTTCAAAATATGAAGGTTTGAAATCTAATTGTAATAGAATTCTTCGTCTGCAACCTGGTGTGCATATTGGCCAATGTAGTTGAGAAAAATAAAAGGACATTGACTAATCTAAAAATATTTTTTCCTCTAATAATTATTGTAATTTTTAGATTTTGGCCCATTTTGTACCATGTGAATACAAATTAATGATACTTTAGAAGTATTTCTGTATCTTCCAAGCTAAACCATAAATAACACTAACAATAATAAATATTATAATTTATAGGTGTTTATTTTGTAATAAATGTTCCATTAGGTATTTTAATCCTTACAATAACTCTGTGAGGTATTAACCTCATTTGACAAATGAAGAAGCTAAGATTTGAGGAAATTAAATAACTTTTTCCTCATCATGTATTTCTACAAAGAGACCCAGTACCCAGGCCTGAGTTCTTTCCACCTTACTATTCTGTCTTTCCTTCTAAGTAGAGAAAAAAATAATGAACAAAAAACAATGAACATTTTCTTCTAGCAAATTATGCCTAAACAATGTCCATGCAGATTATCAGGCCCAGGAAGGAGCAGGGGGAAAAGATCATTATTTTCTCTTTGAAACCCTCTTTTGTTCTATCTTCTTAGGCAGCAGTCTCATTATACCTTGAGAATGTCTGAGTGTAGCCAAAAGCTTGAGGTGAAGAATCAGGCTCACCCATTTCCATCCCTTTGCCCCGATTGAATTAGCATCAGCAACAACAAAGCCATGAAGTAAGAAGCATTGTAAGAAGCATTCTTGGAAAGAATGGTTTTGTCTCTCTTGTTTCTGAAATTTGCCCCCTGATTGCTAGGAATATGTACTATGGACTGATTAGCTAGCCCAAGAATTTGATGAGCAGACACAAACTGAGAAAGAAAACTAAATGTGGCATTTATACGATTTAATCAGAAACTAATATCCCTGTGATTTTTTATTCTTCCTTCATTAAAGAAAACCTCTGCTTTAGATTCTGATCCTTTCTTTCCTCTTCTACTCTATTACCAACCTATTTTTTTTATTCAACCTATACGCCATTAGACGGTATTCCCAGCTTCCTTTTATCACCATGGTGACACCATGTGCTTATGCCTTTATTAAAAATTTATCTTAAATAGATCTTCTAGGAACTAGTCTTTTAGGCAATGACAGTTTTTCAGTTTCAAATCCACCATAATGTCCAGATACTGGGAATTTGCGTGCAAATATTATTCCACTATTATTATAAAGGGAAATAAAGCAAAAATTTTATAATTAGATAGCTGCTATTCCTGCTAGCTGCTTATACATAAAAAACATTTTATATGCATTCCATTCTTATTTTCCAGGTGCACTTGACACACGATTTTTTTTTAAAGAACTTTATATAATCTTGAATTAGCTTATATGATCATCTATTATTGGTAAATTTTAGACTTTTATACTTAATGTTGCCTTTCTAGGAATATATCCTATAAAAAAATTAGAAATGCTAACATAGATTGACATTCATATAATTGGCTTCACATTGTTTATAATCAAACGCTTAAAAACTACATGTATGTCTAGCAATGAGGGAAGATTTAATAGTACAGCAATATGGTTCAATGATATACATTTCTTAAGAATGATATTACAAATAATTTTAGTGATGAAAAAATCATTATAACATGTTAATTCAAAAGAGATATAAAATTTATGTATGATATAACACCTACTTTATAGCTATATCTATAGCTCTTTAGTTAATTAAATATGTTTAATTATATGAGTATCTATCAATTTCTAAAATTTAAAAATGCCAAATGTTAATAGTTGATTATATCTGATTGATGAGTTTATGTGGGATTTATCTTTTTATAGACTTTCTCTGTTTTCTACAGTTTCTTTAGTGAACACAAAATGCTTTGAATTCAGAAAGAAAAAAATTAAATATAAAATTTAATTTACTAATTCTACATTGATTGTAGTAATATGATTAAGAGTCCCTTTGATTTTGCATATTTTTCTTGTATTTAAAGTGTCTATTGTTTTAGAAACTACTCTTAACCTGCTACTTTTGGTTTAAAGAGGATTTCAAAACAATTATTCCAGATGAAGAACAGAGGCTATTGTCTTCACCACAGATAATGAAAAATGAGTTACAAAGACAAAGGAATAAAATCAGGGGACATTGTCCCAAGTGTGTATAAATTAAATAGCTAATTTTCCAAAAGGTCAAATCTGGATTCTGCAGATGGGTTTGACAAAAGAGAAGATTGCAGGAATATTTTTCATTATAGTTAAACAAAAATGTACTTAAGTAAAACAAAATGTAAAAAGATGCTTTTATATAAGGATGTGAGTAATAGGTTTTTTGTGTGTGTGTGTGTGTGGTGGGAGAATTACTAAAAAGATGGTGCTGGGTCAGGAACCAAAAAGGCAGAAGATTTGATCACAAGAAACCTGGAAATCTAGATTTGACTCTGCCATTACCAAGACTTGGATAAGTCATTTAATCTCTCTTGCCCTTGGTTTCTTTACTTAGAATATAAACAGTTTGATTAGATGTCATCTTAAATTCCTTACAGTTGAAAGTTTGATTTATTCTACTGTTTCGTATGTTGTTGTAGCACGGATCAAATTATGGGAGTTTACATTTCTGAAACTTGGGTCAAGGTCCTGGCTGCTCCTCCACAAGAACAACTGTTTGGGCATCTGCAGTGATGATAGGAATTCTTTGGTGACCAAGTTGCTCTGTTATTCTCTCCAGCTAAATGAAGCCAAGCAGTGTGGAAAGTAAGCCTAGCCCACAAAATCTTTTTTTGATTTCCACCAAATAATACTTTTCCACATGGAACAATATTTCCACACATGGAAGTATTTCATCTTTTGTAAAGTGCTGGTGTAAATTTGTGACAAGAACCAGCAAATGGTGATAAGAGCTGTTCTATTCTATGAATATAAGTATCTGTTAAATATATCTAAAATGGACTTGTATATATGAGTGAGTGTATGTATTAAAAAGACACATAGTAATGATAAGCATAGATAAATGTATTAGATTTAAAATACAGCTTTATCGAGTTATAATTGATATACGAGAAATTGTGCATATTTTAAATATACAATTTGCTAAGTTTGATATATGTGTATACATAAACTCTCCCAAAGAGTTTTCTTATTTTTCTTTGTAATCCCTCTGACAACTCCTTTATGGTCAAAGGATGGATCAAATTTCATTTTTTGCGGGGAGGAAGGAACTTTGGATATCCAATTATGCCAGCACCATTTGTTGAGAAACTCCTTTCTCCCCCTTGCAATCTTGTTAAAAATCAATTGCCCATATATATGTGGGATAATTTCTGAAATAACTATTCTGTTTTCTTGGTATAATTATCTCTGTATATGCCAATATTTCCTTGTCTTGATTGCTGTAGTTTTATCATAAGTCCTGGAGTTAGATGGTATCGATCCTCTAAATTTGTTCTTTTATTTTTTTCCAAAGTAATTTTAGGTATTTGAGGTCTTTTGAATTTTCATATGGATTTTAGAATTTTTTCTATTTCAGTGAGAAAGCCTGCTGAGATATTTATTAGGACTGCCTTGAATCTCTAACTCAATTTGCGACGAATTGATATCTTTATGATATTGAGGCTTCTGGTCTGTAAATACAGTGCGTTTCTCCTTTTATTTAGGTTTTTCTTAATTTATTTCTACAAAGTTCTGTATTTTTCACTAAATAAGTCTTGCATATCTTTTGTCATATTTATACTTATAAATATGTATGTCATATTTATACTTATAAAGTATTTAATATTTTTGATACTTGTAAATGGTATTGATTCTTTCATTTTTAATTTATGATTATTCATTACTAGTCTAAAAAATATAATTGATTTTTTTAGTATTGATCTTGGATCTCATAATCTTATTAACATCTATTTTTTGTTCTAGTAGATTTT
>NW_011889221.1:333044-336019 GCF_000151845.1 Pteropus vampyrus | reverse complement strand
CTTAAATTCCTTACAGTTGAAAGTTTGATTTATTCTACTGTTTCGTATGTTGTTGTAGCACGGATCAAATTATGGGAGTTTACATTTCTGAAACTTGGGTCAAGGTCCTGGCTGCTCCTCCACAAGAACAACTGTTTGGGCATCTGCAGTGATGATAGGAATTCTTTGGTGACCAAGTTGCTCTGTTATTCTCTCCAGCTAAATGAAGCCAAGCAGTGTGGAAAGTAAGCCTAGCCCACAAAATCTTTTTTTGATTTCCACCAAATAATACTTTTCCACATGGAACAATATTTCCACACATGGAAGTATTTCATCTTTTGTAAAGTGCTGGTGTAAATTTGTGACAAGAACCAGCAAATGGTGATAAGAGCTGTTCTATTCTATGAATATAAGTATCTGTTAAATATATCTAAAATGGACTTGTATATATGAGTGAGTGTATGTATTAAAAAGACACATAGTAATGATAAGCATAGATAAATGTATTAGATTTAAAATACAGCTTTATCGAGTTATAATTGATATACGAGAAATTGTGCATATTTTAAATATACAATTTGCTAAGTTTGATATATGTGTATACATAAACTCTCCCAAAGAGTTTTCTTATTTTTCTTTGTAATCCCTCTGACAACTCCTTTATGGTCAAAGGATGGATCAAATTTCATTTTTTGCGGGGAGGAAGGAACTTTGGATATCCAATTATGCCAGCACCATTTGTTGAGAAACTCCTTTCTCCCCCTTGCAATCTTGTTAAAAATCAATTGCCCATATATATGTGGGATAATTTCTGAAATAACTATTCTGTTTTCTTGGTATAATTATCTCTGTATATGCCAATATTTCCTTGTCTTGATTGCTGTAGTTTTATCATAAGTCCTGGAGTTAGATGGTATCGATCCTCTAAATTTGTTCTTTTATTTTTTTCCAAAGTAATTTTAGGTATTTGAGGTCTTTTGAATTTTCATATGGATTTTAGAATTTTTTCTATTTCAGTGAGAAAGCCTGCTGAGATATTTATTAGGACTGCCTTGAATCTCTAACTCAATTTGCGACGAATTGATATCTTTATGATATTGAGGCTTCTGGTCTGTAAATACAGTGCGTTTCTCCTTTTATTTAGGTTTTTCTTAATTTATTTCTACAAAGTTCTGTATTTTTCACTAAATAAGTCTTGCATATCTTTTGTCATATTTATACTTATAAATATGTATGTCATATTTATACTTATAAAGTATTTAATATTTTTGATACTTGTAAATGGTATTGATTCTTTCATTTTTAATTTATGATTATTCATTACTAGTCTAAAAAATATAATTGATTTTTTTAGTATTGATCTTGGATCTCATAATCTTATTAACATCTATTTTTTGTTCTAGTAGATTTTTGGAGATGGATTTTATAGAATTTTCTACATAGATGATCATGTCATTCGTGAATAATGTTAGTTTAACTTCTTCCTTTCTAATCTGAATGACTTATTTCTTTTTTCTTGTCTTATTACACTGGCTTAAAACTTTAAAAAAAGATGAATAAATGTGGAGTAAAAATATATCATTTCTTTGTTCCAGATTCCAGAGTAAATGCACTCAGTATTTCACCACTAAGTATCGTGTTAGCAGTATACTTTTTGTAGATGTCCATTATCATGTTGAAGAAGTTTCCTTCTAGTGCTGCTTTCATGATTGCTTTTTTAAAAATCAGGAATGAATTTAGATTTTTCAAATGCTTTTTCTGCATCGCATGTGTGTGTTTTAGTCAGTTAATATGATGGATGATGTATATATATAGTTGGATTTGATTTGCTAAAATGTTAAAAAAGATTTTGCATCTGTGTTCACAAGGATCCTGCTCGTAGTTATCTTTTCCTGCAATGTGTTTATCTAATTTTGGTTTCAGAGTTATGTTATTATCATAGAATACATCAGGATGTACTACTTTCTCTTCAAATTTCTAGAAGAATTTTTGTGGAATTTGTTTTATTTCTTCCTTCAGTGTTTGATAGAATTGATTAATAAAGCAATCTATACATGGACTTTTTTTTGTGGTAAGTATTTAAATTTAAAACATTCAATTTCTTAATAGATACAGTGCTACACAGATTATCTATTTCTTCTTGAGTGAGCTTTAGTAATTTGCATACTGTAAGGAATTTGTCCCTTTCGCATAGCTGCCATATTTATAGGCATAAAGTTTATAATATTATTTTATTAGCTATTTCAGTTATCAGTTTATTGTCTCTCCAGATCCAATCTTCTTTACCTGCTCTGTGATAATGGAGTTTTAAATTTTTCTCCTTTGCCACAAGCATGATAATAAGATTTGCCAATAGAGAGTACTAGAAGACATCGTACAGTAGAGACTTTTTCTTCCTAGTTCCTGTTGGGAGTCAGCACTCTATGCATAGTTTCACATTTTGCAATCAGGGCTTTTGAGTAAAAAACATGGAAACTGGGTTCAAGAATGATTGAATAGAACTATAAAGATAGAGACATCTGGGGAGACATGCAGATTTATCTTCCCAGGGCTATTTGTTTATATTTGCTTATATTCCAGTGTTGTGATTTAGAAAATCCCCAGAGAGGATTTATTTATATTCTGGAGCAAAGGGCTCTCAAAAGAGGAGCATGGCAGAGGTGCCAGCAGCCCTATAGAAGCTTTGAGTTTCATAATTTTGGAGTTCCTTTCCTGTGGTGCAAAGCTCAATTTTAAGCACAAGGTACATGTGCTCCAACACATCATACAGTATTTCCTTATGAAATAATTTCCACGTGTGGAAATAGTGATGCGATATGGAAAGAGAGGATGTGATGCTCTACCACATCACCCTGAGGGAGAACTGAGTCACAAGAAATGGACACAGAGTGTTCTGTATGTAAAAGGTCTATTCCCTGAATAAGAGGTTTTATACATACATTGTGGTGGGCTTACTTGTTAGCTTATAAATCTAGTAACATTTCAGAACTTTCAGT
>NW_011889221.1:324402-332994 GCF_000151845.1 Pteropus vampyrus | reverse complement strand
GGAGCAAAGGGCTCTCAAAAGAGGAGCATGGCAGAGGTGCCAGCAGCCCTATAGAAGCTTTGAGTTTCATAATTTTGGAGTTCCTTTCCTGTGGTGCAAAGCTCAATTTTAAGCACAAGGTACATGTGCTCCAACACATCATACAGTATTTCCTTATGAAATAATTTCCACGTGTGGAAATAGTGATGCGATATGGAAAGAGAGGATGTGATGCTCTACCACATCACCCTGAGGGAGAACTGAGTCACAAGAAATGGACACAGAGTGTTCTGTATGTAAAAGGTCTATTCCCTGAATAAGAGGTTTTATACATACATTGTGGTGGGCTTACTTGTTAGCTTATAAATCTAGTAACATTTCAGAACTTTCAGTTTTCAACTTAATAGTGCCAGTCTGTAGTAGTTTTGCAACTTCTTTGCCCTGCTGCATGACTGTCAGCAGGGCACTGCCCCAGCAACACGTCCAGAGCCTTCAGTTCCCCAGTAAGCTCACAGCCCTCACCACTGCACTCATTGTGGCCCTGCTGACATGGACACCATATGCTCTGGGTGTTTCTCTGCCCTGATGGTCAGCAGGCTCCCAGTACTCCACCTTCCTCTGCACGATATCTCTCCAGACTTAACTCATTTGCATCCCATAGGATTCTGTCCCATAGTCCTCCTAACATTGAAACTGCATAACCCTGGCTGCACACCACCCTGCCAATGAGTGTGATATTCACCAGCACTGTTTAACCTGAAGAGATTTTTAATTTACATGTTTATTTTCTCCTGCTTGCCGCACACCTATGGGCCAGCTCTGGCTTAGGCAATCCAGCAAACTTCTCTGCCATGTAGTGGCTGAAAGACCAACTTTTCCAACAAGGTCTTAAATCAGCCTTGAGGATGGCACCCTTGTTTGTCTCTCCTTGAGTGCTCTCCCTCAAACTTATGTTTTTCTTTAGAATTTTCTTTATATCTTTATCATTACCCTTTATTATAGCTAATTATTTTTATAGTTAATGCTAACTTTATAAAATATTCTTAAATTAGTCTTTATCATGCTGTGCATTCACACAGAATGCAGTGACCCTTCAGGGCTACAGGGAGAACTCACAAACTCGATAATTATATATTTTTTATAACCTTTTCTGTTAAAATTACTGTGTCTTCTGTATTCTAATTAGATTCTGACTGATAATTAGTTACAAAAACAAATTTGCAATTGCCATACAATAAGCTGCATATATTTAAATTGTACAGTTTAATATGTTTTGACATATTTATACACTCATAATATAAATCAAGATAATCAATATATTAATTACCCTCGAACCTTTCCTCATATCAAATAGTATTTTTGGGATCACATAAAGAGAAGTTGAGCTACTGATATGTTTAGTTTGGGTTCATTGGGATCAGTTTATGGGATTCATAGTCATTTTCATGTTCAGTTAAGTCGCTGCTGGTCATCCTGGGTTAGGAATGACTTCTGGAATTACTTCTACTGCTTACTGCTCTCACCAGCATCTTGATAGGAAGGATCAGGGCCATATAAATATGTCCTATGGCACTGACTATGGACCTATGAGGCTAATCAAAGAAAAATAAGGATCTCTCTCTCTCTCTCTAGAGATCCAGGACCTTATCTGTGGAAAATTGTTCTAAATTCTACACTCAAATGTACAAAGACTGGTAGAGATTTTTTCGACTTATCAACAAAACTCTTAAATTGCTAATAATGCTTCAGTAGCTAAAAGAATCATTTTAAAACTATCAGTAACAAGAAAATAAATTTTGATTCACTATGCTAGAGGAGAGACTAAATTAGTTACCTAGCATCTTTACAAAAGAGATGATCAGGTTAAAGGTAAAAAGTAGGCAAAACATTGTAGAGGCAGTTCTATCAGGTTATTAATAAAACTGCTTATCTTCCCTAAGTTTATAGTATTTGTAATATTTTCAGCTTTTACATTTTGAAATCTGCTGCAATTTATTTTTTCACTCCAAGTAAATGTTTACTTTTATACCTAATTTTGAATCCATAATTTTGTATTTTTTTTCTTAAAGTGGGACCCCCCCCCCCAAATGCATTAGATTTGGATCCCACACAACCTAGATCCACCCTTGCTGCCAAGCATCGTTTTATTTGAATGAGTCTCAGTAAATGAACTGCCTAGTATATGATATTGTTTACTAGTCAGAGACTATGTAAGGATTTTGAAAATACTGACGACAATGTTGGTGATGGCAATATTAATGGTAGTTGGTGGTGGTTGTGATGATTAATGGCTGTTATTCCTATAGAACAAGCTAAATCCATTAACTCCCTTTGTAGATTTTTCTGGCATGGCATAGCAAAGATTTTTTCTTTATATCTTCTCAAAATTGTACCTACTGCAATTTAAACTTACTTCATCTTGATCCATCCTCACTGCACAACGAGACCTTCTGGTCAGCACTTACTATGTATTTCTTCATGTAGTCCATGTCTGTGAGGACTCTATTTTATCAACCAAAACTCAGAGCACAAAGCTCTTTTCTAGTTTATATATTTATGGTATTGTACAATATAATATTTAAAGCCTTATACAAATATCTGGTTAGTTTGTATTTACATATATACTTAACTGCATTTATTATAAAAAATACAGAAAAACTGAGTACATATTTTGAGTACCTATTTCATGAACATTTTCATTAAAGTACATGAAAATGGTCCTGGGAAATTGAGGACAATGATATTTAGAGTATTTGTTGTTTAGTCTTCAATAATTATGTTTTCAGGTATGTTTTTTCATTTAAAAGTTAGCATTGAAATTGGTGGCTTCAGACACATTTTAGGTTCAAAACAAAGGTTAGAAATTCTCTTGTGTAAAAAGCCTTTAGAATTATTCAACACAGCATAAGTAAAACCATAACTATGCATTAATCTTGTTCCATTTATTTATATGGCAAAAGTATTGTTTTCTGATAGCTATAGTTTTCTTTTATTTCTCATGTGTATCTTCATAGTTTGAATAGATCCCTGTCCTTCTTTTCTCTCCTTATATGTAATTTTTTAAAAAGTCAGACTGTTCAATCCCAAGATAAATAGCCCTTTGATAATGGGCTAGAAAAAAGGGTTAAAAAGATGGTTTAGAAGTAATTCAAGACAGAACAATCTGATTCTTGCTTGGAGAAGGACACAGAAGCCAAATAGATGGGGCTGTGGAGCCTGGGGAAGAAATTGTGAGTACTTGCTCTTGATTGAATATCATTATTCTCCTGTTGTCTAGAAAGATGATTGTTATAATTAGTAACAAATGTCATGGGCAACTATAATTTACCTTTCCTTGTAACAACTGATAGTTTACCTTTTCAATGCTTTCTTCTACCCACCCATCATGTCACTCTCCCCACCTCTCCATAATAATCAAGCACAGAATAAAATATATTTGTCTTATAATGTATATCAATGTATACTTACAGCAATAATAAAACTATTAATTTTAAAAAAATCATTAAATGGCCACTTACCCAAATTTTAAACTTTTAAAATTAAAGTTCCCATAAGGAGAAATTAGAAATCATGGGGTTATATAATAGGCATGCAGGAGCGGTCTTTAGAGATATTTTTGGACTATTTCTTATTAATCTTATTTCTAAGTGTAGTATAAAGGGCTATTATTTACTGTGCTTCACAATGCCTTTTAAGTGCAATTTTAATAGTCTTTAGATTTTATTTGTAGTGTAATATTTTCAATTGATTTTGAATTTGTTATAGTAATTCAATAGAATTATGTGTAACTCGTTGATTTTTAAAAATAGAATGCAAAGCATAATATTTTATAAAGCATTATATAATTAATTTTTACCTAGCATGTGAAGACTATTTAACTAGCATGTACCTGTGCTAGGTATTCACTATGTGATAATTATGATTGTTTAATTACCTTTAAATGAAAATAGCTCAAGTGCTCTTTTTAAAAATATCCTACTATTTTGGATCTCATACTATATCTAAATGAGTAAATCCCACTGAATAATTTTAAATAACACAAATATGATACTTAGAACAGTAATTAAGTAAGTAAAAATGTCAATCATATAAGTAAATAAGTAGTCAATCTTGGGCAAAGATAAATGTTCCCAAAACTGAGTAGGGATATTAAATAATACCTCATAATGATATATTTTTATCTGAGTGTAGCTACTACTCTAATATTTGTTTCTTTTTTTTTCACCCATTGCTCAATCCCTCTCCCATCTGGCAACCATCAGTTTGTTCTCTGTATCCATGAGTTTGTTTCTGTTTTGCTTGTTCATTAATTTTGTTCTTTAGATTCCACATATAAGTGAGATCATATGCTATTTATTTTTCTCAATCTGACTTATTTCACTTAGCATAATAACCTCTATGTCCATCCATGTTGTTGCAAATAGTAAGATTTCATTCTTATTTATGGCCAAATAATATTACATTCTATATATGTTATCACCTCTTCTTTATCCAGTTGTCTATTGATGGGCACTTAGGTTGCTTCCATATCTTAGCTGCTGTAAACAATGCTGCAATAAACAAGCATAATGGTGTATACATCTTTTCGAATTAGTGTTTTGGATTTCTTTGAATAAATACCATAGCGGCTTCATCAATTTACAATCCCACCAATAGCGCACAAGGGTTCCCTTTTCTCCACATTCTCACTAACACTTGTTTGTTGAACTTTTTTTCTTTTTTTAAAATTTATTTTTAATTAATTTACTTTTTTGCTCTGATTTGAAAAAAGATTGTTTTTTTTAATTTTTAATATACATTTTAATCTTTCATCCATTGTTTAATTTTAGAGGTGGTTTTTGTGTTGTTGCATAGCTTTTTGCTAAAGATAAGTAAAATATGTACTATATCCAGCTATTTTCAAGTAATTAGTTCAAGTACTAAGCAAAGGTACATAATTTTTCTGGCGATGGAAAAATTCAATTACTGCTCATATCCAAAGTTATATAATTGCACTGGGGCAAGTTCATTATTTTAATGCCACTTGCTGATTTTACTGGCAATCATTATAATAAAATATAATAATACTTTTTATTTGCAATGTGCTTTTAAGCTATATACTCATAGTACCTGGATCTCATGTGACACTCAAGGTGTCCCTTTGTAGCTCAGTTCATTCATAACTTTCTGAGGCTTGATGAATGCATTTGCATAGGGTTCATTTAGCTGATTACTGATATCACAAAGACCAAATTTACTACATGTATTCAAGTTATCATAGCATCAACAAGCAACAGTGCTATGATTTCATGGCCACCACAAGCCAGTTATCCCTGTGGTAACTTTTCTGACTACTAAGTCAGAGGGAAAAAGTTAAGAACCATATTATTTCACTCATACGTAAGATATAAAACTAAAAGCAACAAATGAACAAACAAGACAAACAAACCAAAACTCATAAACACAGACAACAGTATAGTGGTAATCAGAGGGAAAGAGGGGTAGGGGAAGGTAGAAGAGGGTAAAAGGTGATGGAAGAGGACTTGACTTTGGATAGTGAACACACAATGAAATATATAGATGATGTATTATAGAATTGTACACTTGAAACTTGTATAATTTTATTAACCAATGTTACACCAACAAATTTAATAAAATTAAAAAAAATGATTATAGGATTAACCAATAAAGTTTTGACATTTTCTTTTTCTTTCTTTCTTTCTTTCTTTTTTTCTTGCTTGCTTGCTTTCTTGCTTTCTTTTTCTTTCACCATATTGTTCTTGTATAAGAATAGGACATAAAATAAACAAACAGAAAAATGAAAAAACTTCTGTGTGAAAGAGCTGAACTAAGGCACAAATTGGATTTTTGTGTACTGAATGAAACATGCCTATTAAGACAATGAAACTGATATTCATATATAATTGTAGAATTAGTCTCATTATATCAAAAATCATACTCTGACTATTTTTGTCATTGTAAAAGAACAAATAATAGTTTGCTGCCTAACACTTGGTTTACTAATGAAGAAAATATTTCTGAGCCACCTCTTAGTTATTAGAAGGCATTACATTAAAAAGGCTCCCAGTTGCTCCTTCGATGTTAAAAATATTTGCTTAATGGGTTAATTCCTCCTCTGCCCTGATTTAATTTTGTTGACATTCCTTCCTTTTTCTTTTCTGTTACTGTCCATCTTTTCCAAGATATTTGGATAATAATTGTTTAGCAATATGTCCATACCGTGGATAATTCAATAAATTTAAACAACATAGAGTTTAATAAGTAGAACTACTAATTCCACAAATGTCCTCTGCTCCGTCTCTTTGCCTTGTGGGCCTTGAGCTGCTTATTGTTTTTTTAATTTGAAGGGTCATTCCAAACAAAACATTTTCTTCCTTTGTGTTTCATTTTCTGAAATGAAAATATTAACATATTCATGCATAGTATTCTGTGTATAGGCAAAAGAAAATTGGCATAAAGAAAATTTTATACCAATTATTTGGTTTAAGTGAGAAATAAAATCCTAAAATGATAGTAAGAGTATATGTAATTAGACAAAATTATTACATGTTATCAACTATTTGGTATAAAAGCATGTTGAAATAAAAAATCGATGTGACTATAAAGTTTTGAAATATTGCTACATTGGAAATTTGGATATAGAAATTTAAGAAAATTATTTGAATATTTTTATTTAAACTATTTCTATTAAAGTTTATTTACATATTCCTATTCTTATTCAAACTATGAGTAAATTAAAGCACTGTGAGTTATCAAATATTGTAAGTCTTACAAAAATATCACCACATTCATGTTCTTGTTAAATTCATTCCCCTATATTCTAGGTGCTGCCACAACATATAGCAATGTTATTATAAATCTATTGAAGGGCATTTGGGATACAGTAGTAGAAGAAAATGTTTTTTGCATGACAAAAGGAAAAAAATTAATATAATAAGAGTAAATATTTTCACAAAAGACCCAAATTCTAGAACTAATGATTTAGGAAGTCTCATAATATATTTATGTAGTTTATATTTGTACTAGTTATTTTGAATTTTATTTATTTTATAATTAGACTTTTCATTAAGAGTTATACTCTCATCCTCAGTTCTGCTCCAAAGTAATAAAAACATATCTTCATTATATTTATTTTTTCTTCAAATCTTAAACTGATTGGATTATTAGTCATCTAATTAAAAATTTACATCAGTTTTGATTTCTTCTTCTTTTTTTTTATGAAGTGGGCTACTCTATCTCATATTGTACATGAAGACAAACAGGTTATAGGCAAGTCTATTTTACTATTGTAGATTTAAAGCAGACTTAAAACATACCAAGAAAATATAACATTACTGAAAGGAAATTAAATTAAAAATAATTTAAACCTAAAAATAAAGAAAAAATGATAAAAATATTAAATATAAATTATAAAAGCCTATACACTTGCTATAAATAGACCAAAAGGTCAGCACTGAGCTCTCTAACAATTAACAAAAATTTATAACCTGTAACATTCCATAATTCACAATTTATGCTTAAAAATAGACTGATTTTTTTAAGAGGTACAATTATTTTGAGTACTAATCTCAGGGAAAAAATTTCTCATTAAGAGAAATATCCTGTTTGTTGCTTTTAGGTTTATATCCCACATGAGTGATATCATGTGGTTTTCATTTTTTTCTGTCTGGCTTATTTTGCTTAGCGTGATTATTTCAATATCCATTCATGTTGTTGCAAATGGCAGTATTTCATCTCTTATTATGGCTAAGTAATATTTCATTATATATATGTACCGCAGCTTCTGTATCCAATCATCTATCGTAAAGCAACTTCGATTGCTTTCATGAATAAATGCTGTTATAAATATCAGTGTGCAAATATCTTTTCGGATATGAGTTTTCAAGTCTTTGGGGTAAATACCCAGTAGAGGGATTGCTGGATCTTATGGTAGATCAAGTCTTAGTTTTCTGAGGAAATACCATGTTGTATTCCATAGTGGCTGTACCAATTTGCAGCCCCACCAACAGTGTATGAGGGTTCCTTTTTCTCTGCATCCTCTCCAACACTTGTTATTACTTATCTGTTGATAACAACTATTCTAACAGGTGTGAGATGGTATCCCATTGTAGTTTTTGATTTGCATTTCCCTAATAGCTAGGGATATTGAGGATCCTTTCATGTGTTTGTTGGCCATTTGTATGTCTTCTTGGGAGAAGTATCTGTTCAGGTCCTCTGCTCATTTTTCAGTTGGATTGTTTGGGTTGTTTTTTGTTGTTATTGAGTCGTATGAGTTCTTTGTATATTTTGGATATTAGGCCCTTATTGGAGGCATTGCTTGAAAATATATTTTCCCATTCAGATGGTTGTCTCTTTACCTTATCAATGGTTTCTTTTGCTGTGCAGGAGTTTTTTAGTTTGATGTAGTCCCATTCATTTATTTTTGCTTTTATTTCCCTTGCCTTTGAGGTCAAATTCATAAAATCCTCTTTAAGTCCAAGGTCCATGACTTTAGTTCCTATGTTGTTTTCTATGCAATTTATTGTTTCAGTTCTTATATCCAGGTCCTTAATCCATTTTGAGTTAATTTTGGTGTTTGGTGATAGACAACAGTCTAGTTTCATTGTTTTGCAG
>NW_011889221.1:320252-324042 GCF_000151845.1 Pteropus vampyrus | reverse complement strand
TATAAACATGATAAATATATAAACATTAAATTTTAAAATAGTATTTTCTTAGAGTATAAAATAGTATTTTCTTAGAGTATAGAGGTAAACTTATTTTCTATGGAGTAGATTGTATAAATACCATGAGCCAGCAATGGCTTTAATTCACCTGGTCAAGTCATATGTTACCGTACAGAGGGGCTCAGGTGTACCACTCCAAACAAAAGCCATCATTTTTGGCAAACTATCCATAACATAGAACTGGCTAATAATTTATGATTTTATGCTGTATGTTAACTCATTTAGTTTTCTGACTATTTATTTTGTATTCAATTCTCCTCTACTATACAGAGAATGGACTGCTATCCATGTTTAACCATTCCAAAGGTGCTTTCTTGAGACTTTAGAAATAAAGCCAAAGGGAATACATGATTGGTTTGTCTGCATGTATAATTTTCAAGTTAATTTTTTTTAGCCATATACCCTCTGCTGGAGAACTTTGGATACTTGTTGGTCCCTTCCTCTATATGTCCAAAATTATATCCAAGGAACTTCTTGCCTTTTCCATCACAGACTGAGAAGCTTTCTGTTCACCACATGTCCTGTTAGGCAGGCACCTCAACTTTCCTAAGGAGATATTAGTCCATCCCAGTTTAGGCATATATTTCCAAGCTAAGGTAAAACACAGGATATCTGCACTCTAGGTAACTGTTAAGGAATATTATCTTAAGGTCCATGCTGCTCCAATTCTTTAGAAAACCTCAGTTGAACAAAAGCATATTTATAAAAACACACATGCATGATCACACACACACACACATACACACACACACACACACACTCACACACACACTGGAAGGATATGTAGTTCAGCTGAGAACTGAAGTGAGTGCTTATTGCTGTTGGCCCCTTATATAATAGCTTTTATTTAGTTGCCTTTTTAAAAGTGCTGTGCCTCAGTCTACAGTGAGTAATTTTATGAGAAACAGTCTTATGAAATGTTGCTGCATTTAGTTTAAGAATGCTGTTGGGTTTGTTCTACCTTCCAGCCCCATCCTTGTGATCACCCATGGGAGAAGATTCTCTTAGATTTCAGAAGCAATAATGCCTGTTTTGGGCCACATTTCTACTCTCATTCATGCTATGAATAATGTACCTGATTGGTCACATAGGAATCTTGGACTTCCTGGCTATGTCCCCCAAAGCCCTCCTTGTACTGAATACCAGAAAACGCAGGGTCAACATGTGACCTTATTTACCAAGGGTTCAGATAAGCAGGCAGCTTTTGTATTCACTTCAGTCCTGGCTTCAACTAATTTCTTCTATTGTCATTTTCCCTTGATTTCATTTTTTTATCTTCTTAGTTTTAGTTTTATCTCTTCTTAGTATATTGTATAGATTTTGAAAGCTACCTTTAATATTTTATGAAAGTGAGCATTAGAGTTTTGAGAAAAGCGAAGCTTTGACCTTTCACTGTCACATGTCCTCCAAGTCTAGGACCCACTGTGTTCTTTAAGCTGCCTCCATTGGCAGTCAGACTACACTCAAGATTTGCTCGCTGTTCCCTCTGCAGGCTTTTTTTGTAGTGATAAAATGATGTTTTTCCGCCTTCCCCAGGGAAGACATGAAACATGGTTGCTGTTGCTTTTGTTTCTGCATATCACTTGTGCTATGGTCTTTAAGCATATAAATTTTAATATAAATTTTAAGGCTTCTTGAAAGTATTAGATTCTGTGAGCTTAATGTTTTTGATGACTCATATTGTCACTTGGTTCCTTGGGTGATTTAGTACAAGATCTGAACTCTTCTCTGAAATGAACACACTCTTTTAATAAAAAAATGAAGTGTTTACATAATTATTTTGATAGGAGTTGACAGTAAAGCAAAAATTCTGATATGTGCTAGTACTAAATATTGTCAGTAAACTCATTTCTTCTTTGTCTGAAAAGACTTCTTACTTAAATGGCATTGCAGAGATTCAATATATTCTGTGGGTAGCTTTAGCATTCACACTTTTGAATAAATAAGATGAATGTAGGAAAATTGTTTTTATTAAGTTATCATTCATTCACTTGTCCATTTATTCCTGCAGTCAGTAACTACTCAGTCCATTGTACTATTATAGATACTGGAAATACAGTGATGAAAATTCAAAATCCCTGCCCTAGTGAGAGTTATATTCTAGTCAGGAAAGGCAGATAATAAACACATAAATGAACTAATAAACACCGAAATGAGATAATTTCAGAGGTAGCTAAGTATAGCGACGACTTTGATTAGGGGAATCAGGGCAGGCCAAGGATATTTGATATGAAACCCAAATAAGAGAGGGAACCACTCATGCAAAGATCTGGGGAAATAATCCTCCAAGCAAAGGAAACAACAAGTGCAAAGAATCTTAGATGGAAACAAGTTTGTGTACTCAAATTCCAGAAGTCTGGCATGGTTTGAGATGTCAGAAAAGGTAAGCCAGGATGATAAGGGGCAGGCAGAGAGCAGGTCACTTGGAATCTTTAGCTGCCTATGCCTATTAGGGACCTTGAGGAAGTCACTTAACACGTCCTGGCCTCAGTTTCCCTTTCTCTAAAATGAAGAGGATGAAAGCTACCCCATCGTCTTGTTTGTGAAGATTTTGTGTGTTAACCAGTATCAAGTACTTGAAAGAATGTCTGCACTTAGTAAGAACTACATATGGTATCTGATATTATTATGTATATATGCATGGTACAATTTCTCTCTAGCTAACAATTTATTGCCTTGATAGAATTTTAAAGCTAGAATAGATGTTGGAAATTATATCCAATCCCGACATTTTACAGATGAAGCTTTAGCTCAAAGAGGTCAATTGGCCTACATGAGTTCCCACAACTAGTACATAAATGTTTAGACTGGAATCTTAGTCTCTTGACTCTCAAGCCAAGAGTTTTCTACTATTAGATGGTATCGGCCTTTAGTTATCAACCTAATGGCTTAGAATTTTTTTCCTTAGCCTTTGCCTTATAAAATTATATTTAGAACAGTATTATTGAACCTGAATTTTTTTGTAGAGACTGAAATGGTTACCATATTGGTAGTGAATTTACAAGCTAATGATTCACTAACTGTAAGATATTTAGAAGTAATTAGAATTTAAGATTATTCTATTTCAACTAAGATTAAACATAGATTAAAATATCCCACTAGTAGCTCTAGCATTTATACTTTTTGAATAAGATGGATATAGGAAAATAATTTTATTATATCATTCATTGATTCATTTGTTCATTTCTTTAATAGCTTCTCTTTGCCCTATACTATTCTAAGTGAACAATGTGAAGTGCCTACTCTAGCAGGGGAAGCAGAATATAAACACATGAATAGTTGAATAAATAACTGAATAAAGGGAATTTCAAGGCAGTCTCCCAAATATTTTAAAATTGAAAAATTAGGAAAGCAATGATTTGAATGTCATTATGATAGACAAAAATGTTATCAATAAAATTGGAAGAGACAATCACACTTTAGTTAACTCATTTAAACAACTTACTTTTTAAGCTTCAGTTCTTAAGCCTCACTATATAAGACTAAAATTATTTTACACAAAATATATGATCTGGTGGTTCAGAGTAATTTAAAATTTTAATGTGTCTCTTTCTATAACATTATAGGTTTTCCAAGGCATAGTAAAAATGATTCCTGGGATACTCTTTTTTTTTTTTTTTTTTTTTTTGCCTCTTTATAGGAAATCTCTTACTTAGGGAAGGTTTTGTTTCAAAAGTTCATTTTTAAGCCATTTTGAACTCATTAGCTAGAGAAGCAGTGCTTAGCATGA
>NW_011889221.1:313849-319052 GCF_000151845.1 Pteropus vampyrus | reverse complement strand
GATATTTGGCTGAGTTTGTGGATGACATATGAGCCTGCCTGAAGGAGCTTTGCAGGTAATTGTGTAACCTAGGAAGAGACTGATTGCTAGAAACAAGGACATTCAGGCATCTATGAAAACTTTCTGATCATATAGAAGAATTTATTTGGTGGTTAAATCATAAGACTGTAACTAACACAAAATATGAATACAATTAATAAGACTTTTATAAATAGCTAAACTATTCAGTTTTTGTTCTTATAGTTTCCAAAAGATGCTACTTGCTGGGCCTTAGGGAGCCATGGCAAAATGTGACCTTGGTCATTATCTACAGTTGAATCCTTGTTTCCAGGCTGCTTAGGGTATAATATTTATCTGTTCATTGTACTTTTACCTCTGAAGAATGTGTCACATGCTCATAGCATGTTTAAAGAATAAGGCACATAGATTTATGTGAGAGAACAAGATTTGCAGCAATACATGCTCAAACCTGTATTTACTTGAAAAGGAGAGTTTTGAAGAGATAAGATGGTTTGTTACATGCACATTGGATTGAAATTTAGAAACTTAGTGTCTGTTTCTACTTTTGCCATCTAGTTTTATGAGTTTAGATAAGTGACTTGATTATTCTTTATTTATAGATCGCAAAAATGGGAGGGTTGTCTAGTTGATTTCCAATGTATCCCACTAGGTAATTATTTGGATAACAATCTCTTTATTATGCTAAGAGTATTGGCTGAAATATCTACAAAATTATATAAAATGTAAAAAAAGTATTTTAATAATTGTTTTTTTCCCTACAATTATTTTTACCTAATGTGACACCTGCAGATTTTTCTGTATTTATAATTTTGGAGTCAGGCAAAAAGATGTCACCCTTCTACTGTAGGCATATTAACAATTGATTCTTGAGAGACTATCTTCATCTAGCAGCTCTGTAGCCACTTGTATAATTATCAGGAAAAAATAAAAAAGAGCTTAATGAATGGAGGGGCTAGCTGGAAGTTGTAATCATAGTTACAAGTAATCTCAAACGAATGGCAAAAATCTTTGAGACAGGCAAGAGCAGGGAGACACTAACACTTTAAGGCCTGCAGGGGCCAAAGGAGAGAGTGAACAGTGGAATCTGTAGAGAGATTTGTAGGTAGCTGTAACTGTAGGAGAGGGTGTCTGACCAGAGCTCTGAAATCCAGTGGAAAAATCTGGCCACTTTCCAGCAGGAAGAGAGTCATAGGGAGAAAATAAATGCACTAATCCCTTTCTCCACTGACTCTCCAATCTCTTTCTAGTGTCTGCCACTAGTGAAATTCAAGCAGAAGCCAGAGGCCAAGGAAGCCAGAGGAATGCAGTCTGGTCAGGTCAACCTCCAAAGGCCCGTAACATAATAGAAAAGGATCAAGAGTGATTTTGGAGAGGCAAATAGAAAATATCAAGTACATCCATATTTTATGCTATAAAAATTGTTTTCTTCAATGCCATTAAAGGTTATAGGACTATTCAGATGATCTCATTGTCGGTTAAGTTGCGATAATTTGTGAATTTCTTCTAAGTTGTCAACTTCATGAGTGTAAAAGTATTTGCAATATTCTCTTATTAACTTTTTAAAATAACTGTAGGATCCGTAGTGATATCCTCTCATTCCTAATATTGGTGATTTGTATCTTCTTTCTTTTCATTTTATCAGTCTTGCTAGACGGCTATCAATTTTATTGATTTTTCCAAAGAACTAAAGGTTTTTGTTTCATTGACTTTTTTAAAGTTTTTTTTTTTTCTATTTTGAGTTTATTGATTTCTATTACTTTTTTATTATTTCCTTTCATCTGCTTGTGTTGGGTTTACTTGTTCTTTTTTTATAGTTTTTGAGGTATGAAATTTTATTATTTATTTCAGACCTTTTCTTATTTGTAATATAAGCATTTAGTTTTATAAATTTCCTTCTCAGCATTGCTTTAGATACATCTCATATATTTTGATATATTATGCTTTCATTTTTTAAAAATTGAATTCTATGTATTTTTTAATTCCATTGAGACATTTTTTTTGACCTATGGATCATTTAGAAATGTATCATTTAATTTACATGGGTTGATCCTTTTATCCTTATGTAATTTCCTTATGTTATTTTTCTCTAGGAATTTGCTTTGCTTTGATGTCTACTTTATCAAATGTTAAAATGCTTTCTAAAAATTAATGTTTCATGGTATATATTTTTTCATCTTTTTACTTCCAGATTGCATCAACTCCGTCCTGAAGTTCACTGATTCTTATCCTCTGTCATGTCTACTCTGTGAGTATTTTTCTTTGTTATTGTATCTTTCAGTCATATAATTTCCATTTTTTTTTGTAACTTTTATTTATTTGATAAAATTTTTTTCATTTGTTTTAAGGGAATTTGTAATTTATCTCAAAGTGTTTTTATGACAGTTGCTTTAAAACTTTTGTCAGATAATTACATCTGATTTTAGTGTTGACATTGGTTGGTTGTCTTTTTTCATTCAAGTTTTCATTTTCGTGGTTCTAGGTATGACAATTATTATTAGTTGTTGTTTGGACATTTTGTCTTATGTTAGAAGACTCAGGGATCCTATTTAGTCTTGTTTTAGTAGAAAGTCACCCTGTTTAGATTTAGCATGCAGTTCTTGGCTTAGTTTGTAGCCTTTGGTTTCATAGGAAGTTTAACATCCAAAGCCTTTGCCATGTTATTTGGTCTGTTTGATATGCTTGATGCTGGGTCTCTGTGTGTCTCTAGGTAATAGAGGGCAGCCTGGGGCTCTAGGGAAAAAGAGGCTTTCTAAGCCAGACCTTGTTGTGACATGATCCCCTACAAGTGCCCCAGGCACCCCAGTGTCTCTGGGTGGAGAAGAGTTTTGGACTCTTGAAGACAAAGAAACATTCCAGACCTTGCTGCCTGTATGGTTGGGTCTATCTTCCTGGTTCTGCCCATCTACCCTCGTGTCCCTAGTTTGAGTTTTAGGCTCATGGTGGCTTCGCTGGCCAGGCACTTGTTCTAACAGGATCTTCCCCTGAGAGGGGACTAGAGAGTGTTTCTGGCCTGAGCCACTTGTTGTGGTGGGATCCCTTCACAGGCGCCCTCTGGAGGGGAAATATCATAGGTCCTCGGGACATACAGGCTTCCAGACTTCCAGAATCAGATTGCTTGTGTGATGGATGTCTCTTGCCTAGAGAGTGTTTCTCCCCATCCATCCTTCTTGCTGATTGGGCCCAGCTCACCTTATGTTCATTCAGGTTTCATCCCAGAGAGAAATGGCCCTACCCAGGCTGTCTTGGGAGTCAGGAAATGCTGGGCCGTGGTGGCCTTCTTCCACTGGGTGCTGCTGTGTTCCTTCTCCAGTCTCCAGTTCACCTTATTCTTACCAACTAGCAGAAGTCTATTCTAGTGGCCTCTTGTTATTTTCAGGATAAGGAGTGGGCACAAACAGATCTATGCTATCTTGTCTGGACCAGAAGTCCAGGTCTGTTTTATATCGAGAAAAGACAATTTAATGAAAAAAGTTGTAGAGAAAAGACTACACCAGGCATGAGGAGGTGGAAGCTGGTAGCCCTCTTTCTGTGGAAGACAGGGGCGGTTGGAGAAGCACAGCAGTTCCTCAAGTAATGTCATCTCCTTCAATGTCTTTTCATTATAACCTTGATGAGAAGCCTTGATGAGAACATACCTCTTGTTTACATGGATTAACCTGTGGTAAAACTGGTTTCATTATGCATTATTTTGCCACAGTTTCAAAAACCTATCTACAGCATTAAGTGAGGACTTACTGTACTCTAAACAATTTGCACATCCATCTCAGAGTGAGTTTGCTTCCTGTTTTATCGTATTTAAAGTCTTTTGTATTTTTCATTAATTCTCTATACAAATTGATATGTACTTATAATGATAACCATACATTTTGTTTATTTTTGTAAGCAATTGCTTTGCTTCTGACATACCTTGAAATTTAAACCCTTGAGGAAATCTGTCATAAAATTTGGATTATTATTTAGCAGTAGATGAATTGATGGAATAATAAAAGGCTATTGGTGATTACTTAATTGAGCTTATGAACTTTTATGTATGCATATGAAGAGAGATATTCATATACAATTTTATTCCCAGCCCCTTGTGGCATTCTGAGAGTTTTGATTTAATTGTTTGTAAAAGAAATTATTTTATTATGAGAGTTAAACAACTGCGATATAATTATATGTGTGAATACAGAGTCCATTAGTCCAGTGGCTTTAAAAGTGAGTGGTGCCCTCATCCCCTTGGGAAGAAAATATTAGCATCTCTATTTATTTTTATCTAATTTTCTTTTGATCTATATTTTGCATATATTTTTAATTCCATAATATAGAATAGCAATATATGTATAAAACTTTTAAATTATATAATTTTGGGCACTGACAGCGTTCTCGTAAAGTCAAAATAGTTTGGAGATTAGTAATTAACAGAAGATTATCAAAATTTGCTGCATAAAACAATGGAATTAGTGGCTCTGAGTCTTAGAATCGAAAATTCATGTTTAAACAGCTGAGCTAAATAAGATCTCTCAGTGCCTATTCACAGAGAGCCTTCATCGAAGAAGCCACCTTTGATCAGGCTTACCTGGATGCCATCCGGCTGGTATGGTGTGAAGTGTGGATCTCTTTTTAAAACATAATCTCTTCCATTTGTTCATGCATTGCTTTTTAAGTGTCTTTCATTGCTTTATTTGCCTTTCCTATCTTCACTATCCAACTAGGTTATAATTATTGCCACAGATTTTTAAGTAGCAGAGCCTATCTGGCTGCCTGCCTACCAGGCGTTTGGGAAAGATGCTACTGGGGAATAGTGACTCCACTCTTAGAGTTTTAGTTTCAGGGGATTAGAAAGCTTTCCTTTCAAGAGTGTTTTCAATATGAATATTATCTTAGGAGTGAGCACTTTTTAATTATTTATTGGATTAGTGATTAACTGATTATTTGCTGAGAGTAAGAACAGGAAGGAACAATAAACAGGGATGGATTCAGGAGAAAGGAAGGAGAAACAGAAAGCGACAAATGTCGAAGGGGAACAGTACTTGGGCTTTGTTCAGGTTTTGTGTAGAGCTGGCTCTGTAAAGACTTGGATTGTTTTCATTTTACTTTATTCATCCATCCACTATGCTTTACAATGTATGTCTTATTTAAGTGTAATAAGAGACCAGTGCCTGACCATTTGTTATTATTTGGTAGTATAAATGCTTTG
>NW_011889221.1:310110-313799 GCF_000151845.1 Pteropus vampyrus | reverse complement strand
CTGCCTACCAGGCGTTTGGGAAAGATGCTACTGGGGAATAGTGACTCCACTCTTAGAGTTTTAGTTTCAGGGGATTAGAAAGCTTTCCTTTCAAGAGTGTTTTCAATATGAATATTATCTTAGGAGTGAGCACTTTTTAATTATTTATTGGATTAGTGATTTACTGATTATTTGCTGAGAGTAAGAACAGGAAGGAACAATAAACAGGGATGGATTCAGGAGAAAGGAAGGAGAAACAGAAAGCGACAAATGTCGAAGGGGAACAGTACTTGGGCTTTGTTCAGGTTTTGTGTAGAGCTGGCTCTGTAAAGACTTGGATTGTTTTCATTTTACTTTATTCATCCATCCACTATGCTTTACAATGTATGTCTTATTTAAGTGTAATAAGAGACCAGTGCCTGACCATTTGTTATTATTTGGTAGTATAAATGCTTTGTTTCTGGTATTTGATAAAATCTAATAGAGGCTCTTGTGCATACCCATCTCTGTGATTTGCTAAAGTAACTTAACATTTTTAATGATTTCTGGAACAAAGTTGATGAAATATGGGAAAATAAAGTTCAGATGTATTTGGAAGAAATCTTAATTTATCTTTTCCCCTGTCTCTTTCTCTGACGTTACCATCATTTATTTACTCATCTAGCCTCACATTCTTGGATGGCTTTTTGACTCTTGTATCTACCTCATTCCCTCTATATAGTGGAGGCCTATTGCTGTTCTAAGATCTCTCACATCTTTTGCTTCTTTCCTCTAGGCAGAGCCCCTTTTGATTTTCTTTCAAAGTGTCATAATAATATTCCAACTTCTTTCTGGACTGTTTCTTTTTCTCTATAAGTCCCAGACTCTCACAACCCTCCAAACCAGATTAATGTTCTATTTTCCAATTCTAGACATACTATTCTCTTACCCTAAAATTTCCCAGTTTCCTGTTGCCTTGCAGAATAAATACAAACTCTCCAAATTCGCATAAATGATGCTCCATAATACATAAACAATCCTTACAAGAGTTTTCTCCATTATTACCCTACAGTAATATGTATAGCATATCATGGGAACATAATAAGGAGAGATATTACATATCTCTTAAAAAAATAAACATTTCTTGCATTTTCATCAAACTTGATTATTTACTGATACCTTATAATGCCATATTAACTTCTCAGTTCCTTTATGATATAAATATCATCAAATGATTCTAAATTAATTGACCAATATGCTGCCTTCCTATTTTTGCCTATATAATCCCATCAAACCTTTAAAATTCCATCATAAAACCGTCATAATCATGTCACTTCAAAAAACTTTCTTCTCACATCCAGATGTCTCCTAGCTGTTCTTTCATTCACTCTAGCACTTTGTTTAGCATGGCCTGTTTTACTAACTTTTCTCTATCATATAATATGGTAAATTTGCATGGTTATGTAACACTCTCTGTACAACTTGAGAATAAACTTCTAGAAGATAGACATTTTTCTTGCCTCTCTTACAGTCTTTTTAGTAGCCATGACATGTGATTTGCTAATCTATGAGATCAGTGAATTTCAAGGGTTTTTCATTTGTTTCTGTTTTGTAACCACAGCTATTGTTCTTGCTATAGCAGGGTTATTCCTTCATATGTAATTCTACATGGAAATCTGTGAAAGGAGGAAAAAAAATAGACTCACCTTGGTTGGCAGGGGAGTTCTTGTTACATTTTTCCTAAATATCTTCTTTCTAGCTACCCCTTGCTGACTCTACAGAACACCTATGGCTCTGCTCAATTTTGTCTGAAAACTACAGTATTCAGTTTATATGTCATGGTCAAGCAGGGAGAGACCTTTTATTATCACCAGCTCAGTTGTTTAACTGGTCTTAAATTTGTGCTTGGAATAACTTTTAAGAGAAGAATACATGAAGACGTATGTGGGCTAGTGGTGAACTTATGTTTCATACAATTGCATTGTTCTTTTATTGCCAAATTTCAACCCTGATAAATACCATCCTCTCTGTTGGAAATATCTAAAAATTGAAGAAAAGGAAGTCGAGTGGGTAACACAATAGAATTAGATGTTTGCAGCAATAAATGACTTAGAAAGAAAGTGCATAAAGGTTTCCCCCAGACTCTTATGCTTTTTAAAAGAAGAAAGCTGAAATATGAGAAAGCTAGCATTTTGCATGCATGCAGGAGCAAAGGAAGAGATTGATAGATTGGTTTGGGGGACAGTTCTGTTTTATTCTGAAAGGTTTGGGTCATCATAGCTAGAAGCAGGAGCAGGACTCAAACAAAAATAATTTTAGCAATAAGAGAAGAGATTGGTTTTGATAGACAATGTTTCTATACAAGGGGGAAAGAATTCTTTAAATGGCAGGAGAAAATGGCCTTGAAATATGATATGAAGAGTTGCCAAGTTCTGCTCATCTCTAGAACTATTGCAAGTCAATTATTAAGGGCAAAGAATACTCCTAATATAAAGGGACATTTTGTACAAGAAGGAGAGAAGAGGAAATGGGAGGTAAAAGTGAAAAATGAGATATTTGCTCTTAGGGCATAAAAATTTAGGTCTTCACCAAATACAGTATTCCAATAGTATCTCATCATTCACAGCCTGTCTTTTTATTCACTTTCCTTTTCTTGTTTTTCTTTCTCTCCCTCTCCTTCTTCCTTTCTGCCTCTTCATCCCTCTTTTCCTCTACCTTTTAATTTCATCTCTATCAGGACGTTGTATGGAATATTTCCTTTTGTCTGTTGTCTAGAAATTCTTGCTAAAGCCCTAAATCTACTGCAAAAACAGCCTGGTGATACCTCTGTTTTCTAAAGAGAAAAGCAAGAGATCGGTCCTTATTCCAGGTTGTTTAGAGGCAGTTGAACAAACTGAGCTGCCTAATCCAGTCACCTCTCTCCAGTATCAATCAATAGAAGATTAAATGTATGAGGAGTGTGTTGCATAATTCAGTGGCAGAGTAGGGAATAATTGTAAGGCCAACTCTCTAAGATGATTATTGACTGAGATAATTACTCATTGGTTCCAGAAGAAGGAGATAATGGCATTTCATTCCTGTTAACATCTGCTTATGAATTCAACTTTCTGATCCACTCTGTGAACAAGAGAAGAGGATTGTCAAGAGATTCCACCAGGAAGGGGTCAGAGGCAATTTAGTATTATTGCCACTCAGTTAGAGTGGTTTCGATGCTTGGGTTTCCTGTGGGTCAACTGGTAGATAGCTGACCTTGGGTCAATTTTCTATAGTAGGGTGCTTATTGGACAAGGGGAACAACAGTAGATGCTGAGGAGAATACTGCAGATGGCAGAGCTATGGGTTGGAGAGAAGAATCAAGCCAGAGTATTTCTTCTGGTAAAGAAACTATAGAGAGAGGTGTCCCCACTTGTGAATGTCCTGGAGAATCACAAGAGAGACACTTGCCACTCTGAGAGAATTCAAGGTTAGTCCCTCTCATCAATGAGAAGGCTATACTAGCACCACATAAGTCAGAGATGTCAGGACTTTTCCATCTCTCCTCATCCTCTATCCCGTCCAACATAGCCAGAGGAATGGAGATCCAGAAGAGGCAGGGGGAAGAAACCTTGAAGAGCTTTCCGCATCAGGTCTCTAAGCCATAATAGTGGAGAGGAAAGCATTAAAGAAGTTGAATATAGGATGGGGTTAAAACTTGCCTGGACTTGACTTGTTAGACCCCGTGTGACTAGAAA
>NW_011889221.1:302610-307610 GCF_000151845.1 Pteropus vampyrus | reverse complement strand
GATGTTACCATACTCATGTTGAAATGACCCCATCTAAATGGAGATATATATTGCAAATGTTACCTCAATCTAAATATGACCAATTATTTGGGGGAGATTAAATGCAATGTATGAGTTTCATTTTTGAAGTCTCCCTAAACAAAATTTAGGATATGCGCCTTTCTACAGATTACAAAATAAAGAACATTTCAGAAAAGATATAGCCCCTTCTTTTGTGACCCACTGAAATCTAGTGTGGCCTCATCTTTTCGATCTTCCTTCTCTCACAAATATGTCTAGTAGAGGGGGAAGGAGGAAGTGGGAGGAAACATCATCCAATCTGAATTTGATTTTCTCTTTTCTCCCTTTCCACTCTCATGCTTTGGTGTGGGGAGAAAAGATAAAGAATATGAGCAGAATTTCAAAAACAGGCATCCTGGAATGCCTGAGGAAAACTCTGATCTTGCAGATTCTATTTTCCAGTTTTCTTTTCCCTTGAAAATATTTTAACTGCTTGCCCCAGGAGAGACCAAGGCTTGGGTGGATTTGTCTGCAGTGTAGAAAGGCTGCACCTGTCAAATAACACAGTAGAATGCTAAGATTCACTTACAATAGAATCTATCACTACACATGACTAGGCTTTTGATTTATTTAATAGCAATTTAGAAAATAAAATGCCTAAATTTTGTTCTTGCAAAGTGTGATATTTCAATATTCATTCCTCATCAGAGAGGTCACTTCTTTCATTAATGAGAAAAATGAAGAAGTGTCAAGAGACCCCTCACCTGGCCGACTATCTTCTCCATGCCCTCTAGAAGCTGTTTGTTTTGTTCCTCAATCTCTATTGCTCTAGACAGGATAGCATCCGGGGCTTCTTGCATACCACGCACTTCTGTGACTAGATGATACAGAGGGTCATTCCAGGAACGCAACACTCTGAGTACCAGGTTCAGGAGGTCTTCGTGCTAAGCAACCATTAAAACAATCGCATTAAAATAAGTACAATATGATTGGTTACATATGATTTTTGATCAAAGAGACTGACCTAAATACCTCTTTTTCATTTCTTTGTGTAAAATTTTTGTAGGTGGTAAAATTTGTAAAAATATAAAATTTAAGCTATTGGCTTACACTTTGCTAAAATTAGAAAACAAAACAAAACAAAAAAAAACAAAAAAACCTGGCTTATTTAAATAACTACTCCTTCTAATGAGAGTTCTAATTTATAACCCAAAGAATTTTGTTTTCCTTCTGAAATGCTACCATTCTCCCACTCAGGGAATTATTTTATATCTGACTGCTTTGCTTGTCCATGGGGAGAAACCAAAGAGTTTTGTTGGCCTTTTCTGACTAAGGAAAGATAGATTCCACCAGTGCCTTTTCTGACTAAGGAAAGATAGATTCCACCAGTGTCAATGACTAAGGGTCCAAATCATTTTCACCTGAAAATTTATTCTTATTAATGAATCAAATCATCTATTAATATATTCACTTGTGAGTTTTAGCTTTATTTTACAATATTAGAACAAAGCAACAACAAAGAAGACATGGAATTCGGAAACATGCTTCCTCAATCTGTGAACCCTGCCCCATGCTGCTATCAGAGAAGTCTAGTTATTGATGTATTCAAGTGAATAAAATGGCACAATGCTATCTTTAATTACAGCATTGAAGGAATTCACAATGAAGGTTTTTGCCTTCTAGTTTACTGCTACCAGGATTTTGCATGAAACTTCAGAGCTGATCAGCTCTGATTTAAAATATTTGCTTTCTTGATGTCCATGAACTAGTCTAGTGGTAAGGGAAATGAAGAATAGAGAAGAATTGAATAAACATTGCAATGGAGACATAAACTAGGATATAAAACAAAAGAACCGTAAAGAGCAGGCCATATCATGCATGGCAGTCTAGTTTTATGGAGGGCATTATAACAACAAAAGTGAGGGTTTTGAACTGGACGAAGACCAGGCCCACTGTTCACTACTGGTGTGACTGGTGCAAATTCTATAGCCTCTCCAAGCCTCTGTGTCCTTATCTCAGTAAGTGTAATAACAATACCTTACGTTACAGGATTTTGTGTGAGGATTAAATACAGAAATGCACATGAAGTGCTTTGCACAGTGTCTGGCAGTGTAGTGGCTCCTCTTCCTCCTCCTTCTTTACCTTTTTTTATTTTATTATTATCATCATTATTATCATAATTGTTATTAATGAGCTTAAATGACATAAGAAAAATGCTGGTACCATTAACAAAGTTGTAAAGAGAGAACAGGTTGTATTTATGGGGGTAAATATATAAAGATGTTTATTTTAAATTATGTTAACTGTGGTTATGGCAGGGAATTAGAAGGGAAAATTTATAATGATTAAAAAATAGAAATTCGGATAAATGATCTGGGCTTGATATGCAGTCTTTGTTGTCATCAGAATAGAGGCATAATCTTAGTCATGAGAAACAAAGTATCATATTTTATAGGACCTGCTTTGGGGGAAGACTTATCATTTGGAAGTAAGAGGTGGCAAATGAGTGTGAATAATGAAGAAGTAGGAGAATTGGGAGAGCCTTGAAAATCCAGAAGAGGTGGCTCAGATGGTGCAGAGGTCAGTAATGTGAAAATGTGAAATGCTGTCCTTGTAGGAGCCACTAGTAACATGTTATAAATAAAAATGCATTTGCAATTCTTACATATCCATGAATGTTGCAAACCTTACATTTTACACATGAAAGTCCAATTCATCTCATGCTTTCATACAGTGTAATATATGCAGTCTTGGGTCTAAGGCATCAGTTAACATCATGTCGTCTATGTGGACAATTTATAGATTTGTTATTTAATTTGCTGCTACAATCTTTAGTCAGAATTTGATTTTACTGATAATTCATTGACTACATAATGTAATTTTTCTTTGATTGCTTACTCTTCCTCCTCTTTGCTCTGAACATGCAATTATCATTACCTATTGTAGTGCCTGCAATAATCTACAACATGGTAATACCAGCGTACTGCCTCAGTTGTTTGGGTAAGAAACCTGGATAAAAGACTCACATTGATCTGTTGGGCTTGCTCCTTGTCCTCAGGGGTAGAGAGGGAAGAAGTGTGGCAGCTGTTGATGGTCTTGGTAATAAACCCTCTGCCCTGGGCATACCGTTTATCCTGGAAGTGATGAAGCATTTCAGTTAGGGTGATTTGGGCATTTGATTGAATCAGTGAACCCATTCCCAAAATATTAGCAAATTTGATACATGTGTAACTTTTTAAAAATGAGAGCCACATACAAATCGAAACCCAAAATTTAAAGTCACCCTCTTCTCTACCTTTTCTTTCCATTATTTCTATAAACATTTTTTAAATCAAACTTTTCTAAATTCCAAACTCTTCTTTATTACTTGTTTAAGTTCAACCTTCCCACAAATTACTATTTGGAAAGCAAACACTAAAAATACTAAAAATATGAAATATTAAATTAGTTATCATTTTTCTTTAGTATTTAAACCAAATGTTATGGTGCATATATACCTATATTTAGCCATTTAATCTCTTGCTCACTGTAGGTCTGAATTGATATGCTCTTTAATAGGAATTAGAAATTATAACTTTTCTTTGATTCATCTCTGAATCTACACATATATTTTACCATGTTCATCATTAATACAGAATACAATTTGCTGATCATGACAAAATAATAAGTCAGAAAAACAAGGCATAAAATTTAAGGAAATATTAAGCAATGGACTGAGAATAAGAACAGGAGAAAAATAGCTAAATGCATTGACAAATAAAAATGAATCTTTAACAAAAGTTGAAAGAGATTACTAAGAAGATTTTGAAGACAAAAGATGCCAATCAAATATGGAAGATGAAAGAAAAATAGTGAGTAAAAAGAACTATATAAATACACATTTATTGCAAGCATTGACCCACATTCTTTATGGAGACCCCTTGATTTATCGAAGCTCTAATCCAATGTATGATCCTTTATTGACCTAAAAGAGTTAACATACAACTTTCAAAGTATCTTAATCAGAAAGAGAATAATTGTTTCCAGATCTAAACTAATCCATTTTAATTCTAAACATATATACTGGAAATCTTAGAACAATAATTCACAGTGTTCTTGGGTTTCAGAAAAGCTAGCTATAGTTACTTGTTTATTTTCCTAACATGTATTCAGCTTAGTTTAACTGTTCAATCCACCCAATTCACTGCAGTGCAATTTTCATTTATTGGATATCTGCAATGTGCTAGGTGAAGAATGCCTTGGGAGACATGCACCTTCCATGTAAGGACACGGAATCGACATGTTTCTTTTCCCTCAGCCACACCTAAAAGTACTTTATGTTAGGTATCTGTGTCCCCCCAAATTCATATGTTGAAGCCTCAACATCCAATGTACTATATTTGGAGATAGGATTTTTATGGGAATAATTAAGGTTAAATGAGGCCATAAGGGTGGAACCCTGATACAGTAGGATTATTTTCCTTATAAAAAGAGACACCACAGAACTTCTCTCTCTCTCTCTAAGAATCTTTGAGATTTCATGAAACTGTCCCTTTCTTCTTTTTTTCACATTTTATAAACTGATGCCTTCTTTTGTCTAGAAGGTATATAATTTGAAAGTTCGCTCCTGCGTTTTCTTTATTTAAAGTGTGATGTAGCCCAGTCATTCATGCGAAAGTTTTTTCTGGGCAGAAACATAAACTATTGTACTTACAAATTCGTTGAACATTTCTGAGGAGAGATTGTGGATGTAGTGAGAGAGGACGACTGCACGGTCAAACAGGTCTCGGAGGGACACTTGGCAGTTGACAGCCCCACTGGAACAGATGGGCAGGGAGTCCACACTCTTGCACAGGAGCAGGTTTGACACCAGCAGCAGCAGCAGTAGGAGTGACCCTGCTTAAACAAAAACAGGAGCCATTCTCAGATGATCTATTCAACTGAGGTTATCAAAAGTCATCCTGTGGAGGACAGCCTTATCTCTCTCTACTGCTCTCTGCATGATTTAGTACTATAATGGC
>NW_011889221.1:292624-294540 GCF_000151845.1 Pteropus vampyrus | reverse complement strand
GAGGATTTCTGAGACAAAGAGTTCACAACATTTTGATTCTCTGTAATTCTAATAAAATAAGCAAAAAGTAAGCTTAAAATACTAGCAAAATTACACCTGCTTCAAAGGTGAAAGGAAGTTTGAGTATGTTAATTTTTCATGGTTCATAGCTTAGAATCAATGAATTTAGTCAAGAGGATTTTTTAAAAAAGGAAAGCATTAACAGATTATGTGAAGTTATTATAACCACTAGAAGAATAGAAAACAGATTATAAACCTTCTAAGTTCTCAGGAAAAGAAAATATCACACAAATACACATGTACACATGTAACAGACAATATATAAGATATTCTATTTAACAAAAGATGGAAAACAAAAGAAACATAAGCAACAGAAAATATAAAAGAGGACAGAATACAATAAAACATCAAAGATATTAGTTTACTTATTAAAAGAAAAGATGATTCAGTTTCTCTAAAAGTGGCCCAACCCAATTAGATGCTGGATATAAGATATATCCAAAACCTACATTTTCAAAGGATGAGGAGCTCGGGTTGATTCTGACCCCCTAAGGACATTTGCCAATGTGTGAAGACATTTTTGATTGTCATAATTGAAGGTGGGGGTGGTCCTGGCATCTACTGGGTAGAGGCCAGAGATGCTGCCAAATATGCTACAATACACAGCACAGCCACCAAAACAAAATATTAAGCCATCCAAAATGTCAGTAATCCCAATGTTGAGAAACTCTGATGATAGAAAATGAAGTGACTAAGGAAAGTTAAAATGTAAGTACAATAAAGCCACGTCAAGCAAATTATTTAAAATTGCTGGAGTTATAAAATTAGTAATAGGTAAGTTTAAATTTAAGGCAAAAAGTGTTAAAGCAAAAGGCAATATTTTATATTTTTACAATCAACAATGGAGACATGGCTATTAACAATCTTTATGTATTTAATAATAGGATCCAAAACATAAAGCATATGTGTGTGTGTGTGTGTGTGTGTGTATGTGTGTAAGAAATGTGAGATAAAACAACCAAAATGCAAGATATCAGTATATGTATTTCATACACCTGTGAAACATGTACAATAAATGACATTATACTTGGCCATAACAAAAACGTAGCAATTTTCTAAAAATTAGAACACATAGCAATAAAAGTATATATATAGCTGTTTGTTTTGTTTTCTTTTAATAGTCACCAATGATTATTTGATTGCTGGGTCTATATAACTCCTTGAATCCTTAGCCATGTCAACATTTTTTTTAACATTTTGACCTATATTCTCCCCATTGGCTGTCATATTCAGTGTCATAACTTTACCTGTCATATCCATGTAGTTGATCTCAACTCTATTTTTCTAAGCTGCCATCTACCTGATAGACATTTCAACCTATATGTCTTCAGCCAAGAATTATTAAAAAAAAATCCTTAACTATTCAGCTTTTCTTAAACTACCATATTCTCAGTCACCCACACTTAACTTCTCAGAGTTGTGTTTGTCTCCCTTGACTCACACTCAACCAGACTGTATGTTACAATTATTCTGCTTTCTAACCTCCTCACAATTTTCTTTTCTCCTCTCTTTAGGTTATCTTGACCTGGATATTTATAACAGCTTCTCTTCCATTTTCTCCTGCCTATGTCCATTTCAATTTCAATCTGTTTATTCACCAGGAAGATTAACCATCCTGAAGGGCAACTTCTGAACAATCTCTAATTTGCCTAAATTACTGTGTTTGAGATCAGAGGAGCTCAGAGTAAATCTAACCAAATATCTCATTTTACAGATGCAGTAAAAATATTCAATTACTGACAGAGTTGGCACTGGAACTCTAGATATTTTGCCTGCCATACAGGCAATATTTCTCCTTGCCTTCTTTACTCATACTGTGTCCACTGAGTTTCTGATGCGGCTAATGGTAAGCCTTG
>NW_011889221.1:284982-292574 GCF_000151845.1 Pteropus vampyrus | reverse complement strand
CAATAATCTACAACATGGTAATACCAGCGTACTGCCTCAGTTGTTTGGGTAAGAAACCTGGATAAAAGACTCACATTGATCTGTTGGGCTTGCTCCTTGTCCTCAGGGGTAGAGAGGGAAGAAGTGTGGCAGCTGTTGATGGTCTTGGTAATAAACCCTCTGCCTTGGGCATACCGTTTATCCTGGAAGTGATGAAGCATTTCAGTTAGGGTGATTTGGGCATTTGATTGAATCAGTGAACCCATTCCCAAAATATTAGCAAATTTGATACATGTGTAACTTTTTAAAAATGAGAGCCACATACAAATCGAAACCCAAAATTTAAAGTCACCCTCTTCTCTACCTTTTCTTTCCATTATTTCTATAAACATTTTTTAAATCAAACTTTTCTAAATTCCAAACTCTTCTTTATTACTTGTTTAAGTTCAACCTTCCCACAAATTACTATTTGGAAAGCAAACACTAAAAATACTAAAAATATGAAATATTAAATTAGTTATCATTTTTCTTTAGTATTTAAACCAAATGTTATGGTGCATATATACCTATATTTAGCCATTTAATCTCTTGCTCACTGTAGGTCTGAATTGATATGCTCTTTAATAGGAATTAGAAATTATAACTTTTCTTTGATTCATCTCTGAATCTACACATATATTTTACCATGTTCATCATTAATACAGAATACAATTTGCTGATCATGACAAAATAATAAGTCAGAAAAACAAGGCATAAAATTTAAGGAAATATTAAGCAATGGACTGAGAATAAGAACAGGAGAAAAATAGCTAAATGCATTGACAAATAAAAATGAATCTTTAACAAAAGTTGAAAGAGATTACTAAGAAGATTTTGAAGACAAAAGATGCCAATCAAATATGGAAGATGAAAGAAAAATAGTGAGTAAAAAGAACTATATAAATACACATTTATTGCAAGCATTGACCCACATTCTTTATGGAGACCCCTTGATTTATCGAAGCTCTAATCCAATGTATGATCCTTTATTGACCTAAAAGAGTTAACATACAACTTTCAAAGTATCTTAATCAGAAAGAGAATAATTGTTTCCAGATCTAAACTAATCCATTTTAATTCTAAACATATATACTGGAAATCTTAGAACAATAATTCACAGTGTTCTTGGGTTTCAGAAAAGCTAGCTATAGTTACTTGTTTATTTTCCTAACATGTATTCAGCTTAGTTTAACTGTTCAATCCACCCAATTCACTGCAGTGCAATTTTCATTTATTGGATATCTGCAATGTGCTAGGTGAAGAATGCCTTGGGAGACATGCACCTTCCATGTAAGGACACGGAATCGACATGTTTCTTTTCCCTCAGCCACACCTAAAAGTACTTTATGTTAGGTATCTGTGTCCCCCCAAATTCATATGTTGAAGCCTCAACATCCAATGTACTATATTTGGAGATAGGATTTTTATGGGAATAATTAAGGTTAAATGAGGCCATAAGGGTGGAACCCTGATACAGTAGGATTATTTTCCTTATAAAAAGAGACACCACAGAACTTCTCTCTCTCTCTCTAAGAATCTTTGAGATTTCATGAAACTGTCCCTTTCTTCTTTTTTTCACATTTTATAAACTGATGCCTTCTTTTGTCTAGAAGGTATATAATTTGAAAGTTCGCTCCTGCGTTTTCTTTATTTAAAGTGTGATGTAGCCCAGTCATTCATGCGAAAGTTTTTTCTGGGCAGAAACATAAACTATTGTACTTACAAATTCGTTGAACATTTCTGAGGAGAGATTGTGGATGTAGTGAGAGAGGACGACTGCACGGTCAAACAGGTCTCGGAGGGACACTTGGCAGTTGACAGCCCCACTGGAACAGATGGGCAGGGAGTCCACACTCTTGCACAGGAGCAGGTTTGACACCAGCAGCAGCAGCAGTAGGAGTGACCCTGCTTAAACAAAAACAGGAGCCATTCTCAGATGATCTATTCAACTGAGGTTATCAAAAGTCATCCTGTGGAGGACAGCCTTATCTCTCTCTACTGCTCTCTGCATGATTTAGTACTATAATGGCAGGGGTGAGGAAGAATCAACACCTTCCACTGTGTAAATTTAGATATATAATTATATTTGCACAGATATATAATTTGAGAAGTAGGTTACTCCCTACATTTTTGTTTTGCTCCCAGAGGTGCTTCTGTACCTTGCAAACATTTGAAACTTAAATTAATTCTGAGCCAGAGTGTTTAGGTCAATCCTTGAAGATAGTTTGGGGTCTTGGGAATTTCTGAAAATTTTCAACATCCTAGCTCTCTAGGATTAAAAAAATGTTTAACTCTCTGTTGACTAATGCTTTCATTTAGACACTGAAATGGCAAGAATAGCACAGTCGATCTGTTTGTTTTACATTCATACTTAATAAGAATAATCACATGATTGACTGATTGCTAATATTGAATATGAAGAGAATTCTAACATAAAAATGATGCTGTAGCCTAGATCTGCTAATTCACCTTCATAACCCCATGTGTTTGCGTGACACTTTGCTAAAAGCTTTAAGTTAAAAAAAAAAAAGTTCATTTCACAATAACCCTGAGATATCCTCGATCTTCATTATTATCATCAAATTATATTGATGAAAGAGAAGTCTTAGAGAGGTTAAGTGATCTTTTCCCAGTCCCATTACTAGCAGATGGAGGAAGCCGGACACCAATACTGTCACATTTTCACTTCCTCATCTCGCATCATACACACCTGTGTGCTCTCAGTCTGCATACATGTAACAGGGGCCACCTCAGTAACCGTGATGTCTTGAAGAGGCCATTGCCATTACTTGTAAAGAACAATATTTTGTCTTTGATTATATGAAAACAGTGGCCCTAGGAAGTTGATTTTATCCACTTTTTCTACTCTATTAAATGCCCATTTAAAAAATCTTTGACAATTATCAAAGATTATTTAGTTATCAATTTGCTATCTCAGCAGATGGACAGATACGCATCTTTAACATATCAATAATTTACACTTTCAAAAGGACAGAAATAATATATTAAAATCACTTTTTAACTTTAAATGACTCCAAAAGAACATCTGATATAAAAATGCGTTGAGGAGAAAGCTAAGTTTTTTACAAAATCCTCAATAAATGTAATTAGGAGTGTCCAAGATAAAACTAGGTGAGTAATAAAGATTTCTGTGTGAAAAAAATACCTAAACCTAAATATCTAAAAATAACTTAGTATAGAATATAACTAAACAAACTTTTAGCTACAAAATAAAAAAAAATATTAATGTTGTGAGATGATTCATGTAAGACTTAATTTTTCAAAAACATGATGTTTCCCTAAAGTTTATGTCCATTATAGTCATGTAACATAGCTGAATGTATATTTTATCTATAGGTGTGAATAAAAAGTACTTTGCAGTTAGAGAAATTGGTTCTAAGAGATTCACAACTGGATAGATATTCTTTAACTCTGAATACATTTATCTGTACATTTATCATCTGAAGGATTTTCATAGTCTAAGATGAGATAAAGTAGATAAATGTTTGGGTCTTTGTTTCATAAAATAAATTTTATGGTTATACTAATTTATTTTTCTTGTAAGTGTCAGCCAAGAAAGTATAGGCAGTTAGTATTTACTAGCCTGTTTTTCCTTTTGAAATATCATTAGGCTTAAAACCAATTTGACAAAGTATTGTAAGAGACAATTCTGCTATCATTGTCTATATTTTGGCTTCAAAGTTGCAAGTTTTATCAGGTCGACTCATCTTGCCAAATCACATAAGAGGCCTGGGAACCAGAAAATGTTAGTTTCTGCCTTCTGGAGTTGTGATAAATTATACTTTTGATCTTATTCTTGTCCAGTGTTTTTCAACCTTGGCATGGTTGGAAATTTGAGCTGTATAATTTCTTGTTCTGGGGGCTGTACTGTATGTACATTGTAGTATGTTAAGCAGCATCTCTGACCTCTACCCACTAGATACGAGTACTTCACCCCCCAATTAAGACAAACCAAAAACATCTCCGGACATTACCTATATATCTCTGGAAGAAGGATTCCTCCATTTGAAAACTGCTGTTCTATTCTATTGTGCCTTTGTACAATTGCTTTTTAGAGCAATGATTAGATAGCTTTCTAAAGTCTATAAACCTGAAACCTCTTGCTGAGAGAATATTAACTAAAATTTCAAATTATTACCCACGCAGGAGTATTGATAAAGCCAGCAACTCAGTAAGTTATTGAACATACCTTTCAGTGACAACCCTTTGTTTTCCATGGTGGTGATAAATTTCAGAAAACGCGCTTCGCCAGAGAAGATCTGGTAGTCCTACAGCTTTCTCTTCCCCAGATATTGGCTTTATAAGCCTTTGACATCTTCATGAATATATTTAATCAGGCATTCGCTTCCCTTTTACCAGTCATCTATTTCCGTCATTGAGATTACTTCCATAATTTCAAACATCAAATGGTATTTTATTTCTTATTCATATTCAGGAAGACATACTGGCCAGAAATGAACATTCGAAGAAGAATTTTGATTAATTAGACCAAAAGGAAATGAAAGAAATGATGAAGGTGAGGTCTGGAAACTAGTTTGTAAAATTCTAGAAGTCATTTACTTTAAAATTTACCTTTATTTCTCTGCAGTTTCTTGAATTTAGCATTATATTTCACTTACATGTCTCGTGTTTTATCGAAAGGTATTTTTTTAATTCAGATTGGCTGGGTAAAGTCAAGATTTCCACTACACTAAATACCAGGAAATATAGAATAAAGATTGAGAAAATAGAATTTTCGGTTCCTCGTTACATTCTCATTACATTTCCCTCATTTTTTCTTGCTTTTACACATTGTTTTGTCCTTTTTATAATGACATATTTTTATGGTACTTTGTTTTAAACTGTGTTTTTTTTATTCGATTATCTATTTTGATTTTAACTTATATGTAAAGTTATGTCATCACCCCCAGTTTACAGATTAAAAAACAGAGGCTTGGAGAGATTAAATGTCAAGGGTATAAAAGAAGTAATTCAGTCAAGTTAGATGCTGAAAAAACTACTGCTTCAAGAGGAATCAGAAAGAATGTGGAGGGTTGGGAAATGAATCATTTAACAAACATTGCTGTAAACCCATATTGAAGATAAACAAGAAATCATTCCTGACCTTAGGGCCTTTATTTTGGTGAAGCAATATAGTAGTTTTCAAGGGCAAACACACACACATACTCACATCCTGGTAAATGATGTAGTAAAGCAAAATTCTAGGCAGTCATTTCCATACTCCTCAAGGATAGGGGTGGATAAACTGTTATTAGCACATGATTACTTTATTTTTCTGACCTCGAGCCACTCTGGGGCTAAAGTGACAAAAATTCATCTTTCATGAGCTCAAAAGTTCCATTTGCCTTTTAGAGATTTCCTAAATGAAATGATTATAATGAATAAGAACTAAGTTGTTGACGACTTTCTCTAATTTTTAAGTCCATGCATCTAAAGCAGCCTGTGACCTTTAGTTTCAATTTTACCATATGTCTCTTACAGTAAAACTGACAGATGAGGTAATTTAAAAAAAAAAAATCCCTTTCTATGGTATTTACTTTTTCTATAGTTGCTACTGCCACGTTTGTGCTTCAGCAATTATCTTGTGCTCTAGTCAGGACTTAGAAATCTTAACCAAACTAACATCACTTAAAAACTATCTTCTTAATTGTCTTAGCTTAAGCAACGCTAGATTTTGAATCATACCCTTCAAGTGTGATGATTTATAATCTAAAGCTGGGTCAGGATTCCATACACTCACTCTAGGCATCCATTTTTTCTCCTGGACAGTGAAAGTATGAATTATTAAGAGAGCAGTGCCATGTGGTAGAGAAATTAATGCTGCCCTACATTCCCTTCCTCTCTTAGAAACTTAAGAGTAGAGAAATCTGTCATAAGAACTGACAGCTTAATCTTAAAATGTAAAGGTGTTGCAACTTTTGGAGATAGCCAGGAAAGAATAATCTAAGAAAACCTGAGTCGTGTTTATTCAGTGGAGGCCAATTGATTTATTTACTTCCAAAGAGGTATGTGTTTCTCTGTGGAATTTCTTGTCTGCTTCCTGTTGCTTTACAGCCCCATGTTTCCTGTTAACGGGATATTGCAATATCTAAATAATGCAAAGGGCATATTTTATGTAAAAAGTCATAGTTGTCCTATTTTTTCTGCTATATATGTTACCCACTTTTAATTTTAATTTAGTAAGTGCTCTTTCGCAGATCTCTCCTTTCTCAAACCCTGCCCTTAATTAGAGTAATAAAGAAGTTCACTAAGAATGGGCTTGTCTGTTTTTATTTACAAAAATTCATTTGTTTGCCATTTTTGGTCTGAAGGCTTAGGATTAAACTAAGAGCTGATGATTAGTTCCTGTCAAGTAGTTGAATAAATAGCTCAAATAATGTTCAAGCGCCATGATATTTTCAGCACCTGAAACTAATAAACAATTTTGCCATCTTCTCTAACTGAGTCTAATTTTTAACATTAAGTTACATCAAGTTGGTTTTCATTCCTAATTAAGAATAGAGCTTGTACTCTCTTTATATTTACTTTTGTTTATTTCTAAGTATGAAGTTATTTTTTAATGTCATTTATAATGCAAAAATATTTAAAATACTTCACATAACATGAAAAGTGTCTACTATAAGATAAAGTGGGTAATATTAAAGAGCAAAGATATTAAGAGATTTAAAAATCATCAAAATATTGTCTGATCTCAGAAGCTAAGCAGAGTCGGGCCTGGTTAGTACTTGGATGGGAGACCACCTAGGTATACCAGGTGCTGTAGGTGTTTAAAAAAACAAAACAACAACAAAAAACCCATCAGAATAAATATATCACAAGGATATTTCAATTTTTATTAATGAATTATCCTTAATAAAGTGAAATTTGCAAATAATTAAAAGTATTTTGTGGTATGGACTTAAAATTTCCAAATAGCCATCTTCTAAAACTCGGACTAAAAGATAAGATAGGATATATGTTGTTTTCAATATAAAATATCAGAAAATGTGAACAGCACATTGGAGAAAGGATTAATTGCAATAGCGATTACTTGAATTGCTCTGTTGTCAGGATAAGCAAAGTATGACTTAATTACTTCCTACTATTTACATTAACATCATACATATTAAGACATACATTTCTTTTCCATAAGTGCCTTTGTTCAATATATATCTCTTACTAGACCTTCGTGCCTTTGCCATAAGTGCCTTTGTTCAATATATATCTCTTACTAGACCTTTGTGTATCAACTTCCCTAAGTAACTCCAAAATCCAAATTCTTGATCTGTTGGCAATATCATGAGAACATTTGTTCCTTAAATAAAAAAGCCATAATGGAAGCACTTGGAAATTTTCTGTATAATTCTTTCCTTTTTTTTTCACTGATATAATATTCATATCCTCTGATCTAGTTTTATGAATTCTCTGTATTACCTTATCCTGTGAGTTTCTTGTTAATATGCTTGTTCTGAACTCTCTACTCCTTTGGACAAATTTTAATGCCTGATATAAGACAAAGCCAGATCTAAGAATCATGTGTCTGGAGACTTCATAGATTCACTCTTTGAGATTAT
>NW_011889221.1:276145-282017 GCF_000151845.1 Pteropus vampyrus | reverse complement strand
ATATCTCATTTTACAGATGCAGTAAAAATATTCAATTACTGACAGAGTTGGCACTGGAACTCTAGATATTTTGCCTGCCATACAGGCAATATTTCTCCTTGCCTTCTTTACTCATACTGTGTCCACTGAGTTTCTGATGCGGCTAATGGTAAGCCTTGGTGATTAAATACACATGTGACCTTGAAGACACATGATTAAAAGAGAGAAACATGTTACTTCAAGGAAAAATGCCAAGGTAATTGGTTTCCCAAAGAGAAAGGAGAGAGAAATAAAGCGTTTTGAAAACTTAGGAGCCTTAAAAGAAAACTTGCCACTGTCAAAGGGAATTTGAGTGTGATTCTAAATCATGTTTTTAAAACAATGTATTTATTAGGATATTTCTTGATGAGTTAATGCGGAGAAGGAATGGAAGCCTATTAATGTATTTTTTCTTCAAATTGGTCTTTGGTTTATCTGCCATTTTGGTCTCCAAGAATTCTTTTATGAGTCTTGCATATGTCGTGTAGTCTTCATTCAACTTTTCTACTTGTCACTTCTACATCATTACTAGCATGAAAGTCAGAGAATTCTTGTAGATTAAAAAAACAAAACATTATCTGTTGACCACTTGAGATAAACATTATTATTACTATTATAGGTGATATGGCATTTGAATGTTCTTTCTTCTATGGGCCATTTTGTACTCATACCTTATTAGATATCTTAATTGATGAGGAATAGAGTGTTTCTTCCAGAAAGGCATTAATTTTATAACATTTTTCTTTTTCTTTAGAAAAAGAAAGAGAATGAATATAGGCCATAAGTTCTATTAATAACTTCAGAACAAGAGACAGACTGTGCTTTCAGCTGCATCTGAAAATAGAGACAATTTGGATAAATGAAAATTATGGATTCACATATAGGAAACAGCTATGAAATTGTGAGATGTTTTCATGTTTGGTTTATAGAAAGCTTTCTCATTAAGGGCACATCTAGTATATAGGAACACATATTTATCACTTAAGTATATTTTTGGAACATGAGTATGTGAAATAACTATATCTTTTCAATTCTTGTCTACATAATTGAAGTTTACAAAATAAAGTAATATCTATATGATTCAATCTGAAGAGAACTGTAATCTCAAATTAGTTTAATTAAAGTTAAATTAAAGTTTCTTTAATTAAAGAAGGTTTCTTCTCATTATTTTTTCAAGCAATTTCGAGTGTTTATTGCATTTGCTTGTGTAGATCTGTTTCTTATTTTTGTTCATAATTTTTCAATTTTTTGTTTACATACAAGCAAATTTAATAATTAAGAACAGTTTATCAAATTGCTAGTCATTGTAGACACTAAGCAACTATTAGTAAAATCATTAATAATTTTACTTTTCAAATTTAATGACCAAAAAAAAAAAATAATTAAAAGAGTGAAACCTTTTTTTTAGTCCCCTGATCAGAATACTATAACATGCCCACTGATGGATAGAGTGTTATTTAAATATTTTAACTTTAAAATTCTGTAAGTCACTTTAATGATGTGTAAGTAGATATGTATGTATGTATGTATGTTCTGAAATATTCAGATAATTGTCACAGTCTCACTGTGTATCATAAAAATATATTACCTGCAAATATTTTTTAATTCTTCATCAGCATTTTAAAGTTTCTAGAAAATTTATCTTTAAAAAAATCACATGTAACATTTCCATTATTTGAAGTGTTTCTAGCAATACAACTCAAAATATAAATTCATAAAAACAATGCCACTGGAGTTTTCAGTGACTCTGCAAGAAAGTCAAGGATATAAAAGTGGAAATAAGGCAGCTTTTGATGGATTTAAAAATTTTATATAATATGCATATAAAATAAAATGTGAAAAACTTAGGTCTAGATAGCATCTTATCACCAAAGCCCATTTTCACTGATAACCACGGCTTCTTTCAAAGGTTAATTAAATTATAAAATCACGATCTGCAGAATATTTGTGTGTTTAAAAAAAGTTATTAAAAGTGGAATACACCTTCCTGTTTAGCCAATTTTAATGAATATATTTGCATTGAATAATAGCAACCCACCTTTAGAGCTTTCCTGCTCATTTTCCCTGCCTTTATCCTAAGCAGCCAGATTTCTAAGGCTAAGACTAAAGGCTTTGTGAAAATGTCATGGGTTTGTCCTTGTCAAAAAGAATCTCAAAAGTCTTTCCTTGTAGTTTACTTCAATGTCATTCCAAGCATAAGAATATTTATCATTCAAAACATAAAACCAAAAATGCTGTTTTGTAATGTTATGAAAGACTTTATCATATATATTTTCTCTTTCAAGTGACATATTTTAGCACAATTCATAAAAGATGACATTAAAACTGTTTTACTTTCATTATAACCCCAAATTATGTTTACATCTACATTTAAAAATTTTCAATTACAGTTGACATTCAATATTATATTAATTTCAGGTGTACAGCATAGTGGTTAGATATTTATATAACTTATGAAGTGATCATCCTGATAACTCTGGTAGCCCCCTGACACCATACATAGTTAGTACAATATTATTGATTATATTTCTTATGCTGTACTTTACATCCCCATGACTGTTTTTATAACTGCCAATTTGTACTACTTAATCACTCTACCTTTTTCACCTATCCCCGCAAACTGCCCCCCATTTGGCAACCATCATTTTGTTCTATGTATCTATGAGTTTGTTTCTGTTTTGTTTGTTCATTTATGAAACTAGACCACTTTCTTACACCATATACAAGAATAAACTCAAAATGGATCAAAGACTTAAGTGTAAGACCCGAACCATATAAATTCTAGAAGAAAACATAGGTAGTAAACTTTCCGACGTTGTGCTTAGTAATATATTTTTTTGATAGGTCTTCTTGGGCAAGAGAAATAAAGGAAAAAATAAATAAATAAGACTACATCAAACTAAAAAGTTTTTTTCACAACAAAGGAACCATCAACAACAAAAAAAAGACAATCTACTGAATGGGAGAAGATATTCACCAATGATACATTTGTTGAGTTAACATCCAAAATGTATAAGGAATTCATACAACTTAACATCAAAAAAACAAAATATCCAATTAAAAAATGAACAGAGGACAAGGAAATACAGATGGCAAATAGACACATGAAAATATGCTCCACGTCACTAATCATCAGAGAAATGCAAATTAAAACCACAATGAGATATATCAGTTCACATCTGTCAGAATGGATATCATCAAAAAATCAACAAATAAGTGTTGGTGAGGATGTGTAGTAAAGGGGATCTTTGTGCACTGTTAGTGGGATTGCAAATTGATGCAGCCACTATGGAAAACTGTATGGAGGTCTATCAAAAAATTAAAAATAGAACTGGTGTATTATCCAGCAATGCTAATTCTGGGTATTTATCCGAAGAAATCCAAAACACTGATTCAAAAAGATATATGTACCCATATGTTCATTGCAGCATTACTTACAATAAGCCAAGATATGAAGCAACCTAAGTGTCCATTGATAGACGGTTGGGTAAAGAAAAGGTGAGGTGTGCACACACATACACACACACACGCACATACACATTATACTACTCAGTCATAAAAAAGAATGAAATCTGGCCTTTTGAGCCATGCTTCTCTTGCTCAGGCCCACTTCTACATCTGGAAGTGTACTTTCCCTTCTAATAAAGCTTTTCTTTTTTGCTGTAAAAAAAAAAAAAAAGTAATGAAATCTGACCATTTGTGACAACATGGGCAGACCTAAAGGGTATTATGCTAAGTGAAATAAGTCAGAGAGAGACAAACACCATGTGATTTGGAATCTAAAAAACAAACAAGTTCGTATCTTAAGCCTTATTTTTTAGAAAGGGTTAAGTAGGAGTAAACTTCAAGATCTAAGGTGAAAGAATATGCTTTTTTTCTTGGAAAAAAATTTTATGTCGTTGTTGAGGAGTTATATAGATGTATGCATAAATCATTGAATAAAAAGAGGACTTTTGATTAATATTATTGATGTAATTTCTGGTTTATTGGGGTCGTGCCAACATGATTGTGACAAAATAGTTACTTTATTACCAAATTTGATGAATACGATTTGTCATGGTTTGTGAAAGTTCCCGATCTCTCATGTTCCCTAATGCTCACAAAAACCCATAAAACAGTGATGGCCAGCAACTGCCAGTTGTAGCGAATCCTTGCAAGGTATCACGAAATCAGGTAGGCCAAATAATCCATTTGTAACAGTGGCCTCTCTGCACACAACTGACTTGATAATTTATTGAATAATGTTAAGAACATTTTTTAATCTTTCATAAAAGAGACTATAAATAGTTGTTCTGATCATCTGTTTCTGCAAAAATATTACCCCAGAATTTAGTGGCTTAGAACAATAGCATGCAGTTTACTATTATCTCTCATGGTTCTTGCTTGGGGTCTTTCATGCTGGTTGCAGGTGGGTGGTGGCTAGGGATACAGGCATCTCGAAGGCTTCCTCACTCAGATGTCTGGTAGTTGATGTTTACTGTCACCTGGGGCCTCAGCTGGGATAGTCCAGCAACATGCCTACCTATGGCCTCTTCATGTGTTCTGAGTTTCCTGACATCATAGAAGTTGGGTTCCAAGAGCAACCAGCCTAAGCCTTGGAAGTTATATAGCATCATTTTCTTCATGGTCACCAGCATGCCCACATTCAAGGGGACAGAATAGACCCCATTTATCACTGGGAAGGGATGTCGACATGTCGTTGTAAGAAAAGTGTGTGGAATGGAAAAATCTGTCACATCCATTTTGGAAAACACAATCTGCAATAGTCATTATACTCTAGTGTTGATAATATATTTATTAATGAAATTATCCTGCAAATGACCTTAGATGTTTACCATCTAATTAATATTTTTTATTCAGCCAGCAGCACATTTCCTCATATTCTCCTTCAGGGATAACCAGACATTGTCAGAGTCTTTTGGGCCAAAAAATCAAAACAAAAACAAAAACCACCACCAACAAAAACTTTATAAAACTTTTTTTGTAACCTGGAAAGTAAATCATGCAAACAAATGTGTGTCAGAAATAATTATTTGTCTTTCCAGAGTCTAAATCAGGAATTAGCAAACTTTTTCTTGAAGAGCCAGATAGAAAATATTTTAGGCTTTGCTAGTAAAAGGTGACATGAAGACTCTTATGCAGGTACTTATAAAACCATTTAAAAATGTAAATGATATTCTTAGCTCATGCGACGTATAAAAGATTTATTTAGCTAGAGTTAGTCTGCAAGCTTGTTTGTTAACTTCTGGCCTAGATAATTAGATAGTGATACAAATCAATTTTTTAAAGCCTCTGAGTCACTTTTCATTTGATTTTAGGGATGTGTATGTGTTGAAGATTTGACTTTACATTTACATTGGTCACTGAAAATATTTTGCTTTATGCTTTCAATTTTAATTGCTGAGAATTACTGCAGCACTGTTTAATGTGTCTTTTGTATGACCTGTCAATTATTTTACGTTATAAATCTAGTGTGGACTCGATTTCTAGATATCCAGAGAAGGAAAACAGAGAGAAAAAAAAAAGATGTTCAGAAAATTCAATTCCTTTTTTGTTTCTTTACTGTTTAAAATGAACCTTAGGTACAGAGGTAATGTTATTCATTTCATTCTCTTCACTTTATGATAGATACATTATCATTATTGTTTAATGCATAGCTACTCCCATTTCTTTTTCTCTGTCACCTACCTGTATGTATGTACGTATGTATATATGTATGTGTCTATCATCTATCTATCTATCTATCTATCTATCATCTATCTATCTATCTATCATCTATCTATCAATCATCTGTCTATCTATCTATCATCTATCTATCTATCTATCTATCTATCTATCTATCTATCTATCTATC
>NW_011889221.1:273461-276095 GCF_000151845.1 Pteropus vampyrus | reverse complement strand
TCCTCTCTTAGAAACTTAAGAGTAGAGAAATCTGTCATAAGAACTGACAGCTTAATCTTAAAATGTAAAGGTGTTGCAACTTTTGGAGATAGCCAGGAAAGAATAATCTAAGAAAACCTGAGTCGTGTTTATTCAGTGGAGGCCAATTGATTTATTTACTTCCAAAGAGGTATGTGTTTCTCTGTGGAATTTCTTGTCTGCTTCCTGTTGCTTTACAGCCCCATGTTTCCTGTTAACGGGATATTGCAATATCTAAATAATGCAAAGGGCATATTTTATGTAAAAAGTCATAGTTGTCCTATTTTTTCTGCTATATATGTTACCCACTTTTAATTTTAATTTAGTAAGTGCTCTTTCGCAGATCTCTCCTTTCTCAAACCCTGCCCTTAATTAGAGTAATAAAGAAGTTCACTAAGAATGGGCTTGTCTGTTTTTATTTACAAAAATTCATTTGTTTGCCATTTTTGGTCTGAAGGCTTAGGATTAAACTAAGAGCTGATGATTAGTTCCTGTCAAGTAGTTGAATAAATAGCTCAAATAATGTTCAAGCGCCATGATATTTTCAGCACCTGAAACTAATAAACAATTTTGCCATCTTCTCTAACTGAGTCTAATTTTTAACATTAAGTTACATCAAGTTGGTTTTCATTCCTAATTAAGAATAGAGCTTGTACTCTCTTTATATTTACTTTTGTTTATTTCTAAGTATGAAGTTATTTTTTAATGTCATTTATAATGCAAAAATATTTAAAATACTTCACATAACATGAAAAGTGTCTACTATAAGATAAAGTGGGTAATATTAAAGAGCAAAGATATTAAGAGATTTAAAAATCATCAAAATATTGTCTGATCTCAGAAGCTAAGCAGAGTCGGGCCTGGTTAGTACTTGGATGGGAGACCACCTAGGTATACCAGGTGCTGTAGGTGTTTAAAAAAACAAAACAACAACAAAAAACCCATCAGAATAAATATATCACAAGGATATTTCAATTTTTATTAATGAATTATCCTTAATAAAGTGAAATTTGCAAATAATTAAAAGTATTTTGTGGTATGGACTTAAAATTTCCAAATAGCCATCTTCTAAAACTCGGACTAAAAGATAAGATAGGATATATGTTGTTTTCAATATAAAATATCAGAAAATGTGAACAGCACATTGGAGAAAGGATTAATTGCAATAGCGATTACTTGAATTGCTCTGTTGTCAGGATAAGCAAAGTATGACTTAATTACTTCCTACTATTTACATTAACATCATACATATTAAGACATACATTTCTTTTCCATAAGTGCCTTTGTTCAATATATATCTCTTACTAGACCTTCGTGCCTTTGCCATAAGTGCCTTTGTTCAATATATATCTCTTACTAGACCTTTGTGTATCAACTTCCCTAAGTAACTCCAAAATCCAAATTCTTGATCTGTTGGCAATATCATGAGAACATTTGTTCCTTAAATAAAAAAGCCATAATGGAAGCACTTGGAAATTTTCTGTATAATTCTTTCCTTTTTTTTTCACTGATATAATATTCATATCCTCTGATCTAGTTTTATGAATTCTCTGTATTACCTTATCCTGTGAGTTTCTTGTTAATATGCTTGTTCTGAACTCTCTACTCCTTTGGACAAATTTTAATGCCTGATATAAGACAAAGCCAGATCTAAGAATCATGTGTCTGGAGACTTCATAGATTCACTCTTTGAGATTATTTTTTTTCAAGTAAAAGCATTAAATATTTGGTAATATGCTAGTATTAATTGGCACAGGTAATAACTTTCATTGTAAAAGATTCTTCATACTTCAATATTATGTGTGTGTGTATTCCTTACCTAATGAGAAATGTGGGGAATGGATCTGAAACGTGCCCACTTCTAGGAATATCTGTCTATCATCTATCTATCTGTATCTGTCTGTCTGTCTGTCTATCTATCTATCTATCTATCTATCTATCTATCTATCTATCTATCATCTATCATCATCATCATCATCATATTTCTATCTATATCTATCATCTATCTATCATCTATCGAGTCATCTAATAGGAAGTGGGACTTTGAGCCATACCAAGGATAATTTTAATCTTATAATTAGCACAGGTACCACCAAACAGAACAGAGAGCTACAGCAATAGACCAGGGTCCCTGAGGCTCCCTGGACTGACAAGCATTAACTCTTTAGTGGTGCAATGTGGTGAACTGTGGGGATACCAAGGGAGGGACCGAGGCAGTCAAGAGGAGTCAGCGCACTTGGGAGGTCAGAGCAGCATATCTGTACTGATTTAAGAGCATTATTTCAGTATTCCAACAACTCATAAGACCATACATGTACTGACACACTATCATCTTTGCCTTCCTCCACTGTTAATCATTTTCTATACTGAAAGAATTCAGGTTGAGAAACAAGGCAAGTTCTTCACAGTTCCAGTCTACACAATCACCATCCTTCAGTATATTTTTCTATTAGAATTTGTTGAAAATATCTTAGCTATGACATGTCCATCTATCTTTTCTTTTTTAAAATTCATTAAATGACTATTTCTTACTAATGTAACATCTACTTTGATATTTAGAGATTAACTAAAATGACAATTGTTTAGCAAAGCTCTTTATCATTAGGGGTTGAAATA
>NW_011889221.1:254537-261350 GCF_000151845.1 Pteropus vampyrus | reverse complement strand
ATCTATCTATCTATCATCTATCTATATCTATCTATCTATCTATCTATCTATCTATCTATCTATCTATCTATCATCAATCTATCTATATCATCATCTATGATCATCTATCATCTATTATCTATACCTTATTCCCTTCTTCACTCCTTTTACTTTTCTTTCCCCGGAAATAACCATTCTAACATGTTTATATGAATTTCTTGGTTATGTTCCTCTAATATGTATATTGTTGAGTGAGCATACATTTTAAGTTTACCTCAAGGGTATGGTCTTAGAAATTTCAAGCTGAACTTTGTCTTTATGTTTCTTCAGTCAGTTATATTTAAAAGATGCATTCATATTGCTATATGTATCTCTAGTCTCTTGTTTCTCTTTAAATATTTCATTGAATGCGTCCACATTTTACTTATCAACTCTTCCAAATTACATCTATTCCTCTTCCCACTATAAATAATACTATGATAAATATTTGTGTACATGCTTGTATGTGAAATAGTGATAAAAAATTCTCTTAACAACAAAATTGAAATTAGGAATCTAGTTACTGTATTGACAAAATCAATGCTTTACAGATCCCTATGAACTGTTATAACTTCTATCATACAATGCAATTATAATACACTGAATATTAAAAAGACACAATGCAAAAAGAGTTTTATTAACAGCGTAATACTAGTGATTATTCTATTGGAACTAAATTTATTTACATCCTTAGATTTGATTGAGGTGACAATCACTATCTTAAAAATTAGTTTTTATGACATTTCAGTTCTTTTAATATTTTAGTAGTAGCTCTAGAAATGACAATATACACTCGTAACTTTTCACAGACTAGTTAGTATTAATAATATTTCACTCTGCATAAAGTGTAGAAACTTTGGAATCATATAGATCCATTTACTCCACTCTTCATTTTTATGCTATAGTTGTCATAGTAGTACATATACATACATTATAAAACCCACAAAAGAATGTTACACTTTTTTGCTTTAAATAGTTATACATATAATATACAAATTAGGAGAGAAAACAGTATTATATATTTATCCAGAAACTTACCATTTCTAGTGTTCTCTGCTGTTTCCTAGAAGTCCAAGTTTATCGCTATATTATTTCCCATTAAACTGAAAAGCTTCCTTTAGCATTTCTTATATTACTGGTTTGCTTATGGCAATTCTCATCTAAAAAAATTTAAAATGTCTCCTCTTTTGCCTTTATTTTTGGGGGATAACAACTTTGCTCAATATGAAATTCTAATTTATATTTTCCTTTTCCCTTTAGCTTTTGAATATGTCATCCCAATGTCTTCTGGCTTGCAAAATTTTAGATGAGAAGTTGTTAAATAATCACTGTTCCTCTGTTATTATTTTATCGTTTTTTCTTGGTGCTTTCAGGGATTTTTCATTTTTTTGTTTCAAATTGTTTGACTATAATACTTTTAGACATTATATTTATTGAATTTGTGGTGCTGGGGTATCATCGAGATTCTTATATCTGTACATTTATTATTTTCACCAATTTGATAACATTTTGGCTATAATAGCTATTATTTATTCAAATACTATGGCCCATATTGTTCTCTTTTTGAGACACCAGTTAGATGTAAGTTGGACCTTTGGAACTGTCTCATAAGTCCCTGAGGCTCTGTTCATCTAAAAATGTTTTTTCTTTGTTCTTCAGATTAGATAATTTTTATTATTCTACCTTCAAATTACTGACTCTTTTTGTTGTCATTTCCATAGTGTAATTTTAAAAAATGAGATATTGTACTTTTCTAAAATTTTTATTTGGTTCTTTTCCATTTAGTTCCTTTGCTGAGATTTCTGCCTTTTAATTTATTATAAGCATATTTATCTTTATATCATTGGTCATTGTTACAATAATCATTTTAAAATTCTTATTTTGCTCACATACCTAGCCATATCAAGATTTAATTCTGCAAATTATCTTTTCTTTTGATAATGAGTGACATTTTCCTGTTTTTTTTTAATGTGTAAGTAATTTTATTTTGCACTCTTGTGTTTGTAAATGATACATTGTGTTTGAATTTTATGATAGTCTATTGAAGTATTGCCTTGTTTGTTTTAGCTGGCAAGTAAATTTACAAGATTCAAATTTTAAACTCCATCTCTTAGGTAGCAATTCATACCTTAGTTCAGTTCTAAGCTGTGCTCTTTGGAGCCTGTCTTACACACTCAGAAGTCAGCCAGAAATATACACATTAACAACAGAATTGAAATTAGGAATCTAGTTACTGTATCTCTCTGGGTCTCTCTGAGATTCTCCTCTTAATTTCCAAGTGGCCATGAGTGCCTAGAATAACTATGGGGTTTCTAACAGAGTTTTAGCTACCCGACTGAACATTATTGCATTCTTCACTCAGGCTAAAAGCCATGCAATACTGGGAAATCACTCTTGTTATTTCTTCTGAATATCGAATGTCATCTAGAAATTCCCTGCATTTGGCGTTACTCTCCAATATGTTCAAGTATTTTATGCTTGTTTTTCTTTCCTTTTCTTTCTCATTTTCTTCCTTTCTTCCTCCCATCCTTCCTTCTTTCCTCTCCTTCCTCCCTTCCTCCCTTTCTCCTGCTCATTTCTCTGTCATTCTTTCTCTCTTTTCCTAGAGTTCATAGTTGTTATCAGCGAAAGGATAAGGTATAGTAGGAAATTTAAGTACATGTAAATTTGAGGATGTTAATAAATCCACCTTTAAAATCCAACAAAACACAATCTTTTGATATCTTACTCTGAACAATATAAGCATTCTTATAGTTATAAGATAAACCATAATCTATTTTATATAATGTAGTGTTATTCCTGTTAGAAAAAAAATAGTTCCCACAAATATTTTCAAAAATGTTTACTCGGTTTTCTTTTTATATAAAGGATATCAGAGGACAAGTAAATGTCCTTTTTATCTAAAGTATTTTAATATTTTTATTTTAAAAATATTCTTATTTTTAATATCTAATTATAAGAATGTTTCTGAGAAGAAAATTTAAAAAACATGTCTGCAAAATCTGCCATAGTCAAGTTTGCTTTAATTTTCATGTTGTCATCAATTTTTAATAAACTTTGATATACTTTTTGCTCCTGTAACTGGAAGAAAATATATCAAGAGTTTGATTTTTAAAGAAGAAGAATAATACAGCTAGTGGCCTTTGTAAATAAGCAGAATTCAAGAGCGAAGCAAGCAAGAATTTTGCCTGGACTAAGACAGATAAATAAGAGATTTAATCATTCTGAATGAGATCTGATCATAACTGTTTTTCCAATTTATCAAGAGTGGTAATTAAATTAAAGATAAGATAACACTTACTAGGTTTCTTCCACTTTTAGTCAATTGGAAACGGGCCCAGTATCTAAAAACAAAATTGTTATTTATATTTAGGTGATGGAAACAGAAGAAATAGCCCTCAAAGAGAAGGAATGAGTTGGAGAAATATGTGACTCTATCTCTCCAAATATTAGGTGCTTATTGTGGCCAGAAAAAAGGGAATAATAGCTCATATAAGATATGTTTGTGTATATATATTTCTGTGTAGATATACATTGCTGTGCATAAATATAAAGTATTTAATCCCTACATAATACTTGTGACCTTATCTAAATTAGATTTTATCTGTGCCAATAGAATAGCAAATATCCTAAATTCAAGTGTAATCATTTATTTGTAGATGAGCAAATGTATGATTTTGTTCCGTTAAAATATTATTTTATGACCAAATAACATATCCAAATATCTAATATGTCACCAAAGAGGGTTTCCAATCCTGATTGTAAACCGAAAGCCTTGATAATCATTGAATAAATATGCATTACCGTTAAAGTTTAATGAGAAAAGTAAACTGATAAACAGTATTGTCTTCAGTTCAGTGCCATAGCAAGATTTGATCCCTGCCTGCATTCACTTTTAGGTGCTATAGTGTCCAAGCATTAAAATTGGGTAACTCCCAGAACTGTGTAGCTCTGCCTCAGAGTCTTTGCTCTTGGTACTGCAGCTTCTTGCATTTATTTTTCCACTAAGTCCCAAGCTTTTACTCCTAAACATCTTCAGGCTTTGACCATTTGCTCAAACCTCTCTATTTTCTCTTTCCACTTTGTTTCTTTTGTTATTTTGATCAGACTACTGAGCCTCTTGATGATTTACTTTTCAGGTTGTTTTATACTTTGCTTTTCCTGAAGCTCATTTGTATATTTGATCTTACATCTATCTCTGCTCCTGAATTTCAGTATCTATGTATGCTGTACTGAGCTTCTCTTACTGGTCTAAAGTTTGGCTTTTAGCATATCATATTTTTCTGAACTTGATTTTTTTTCCTGGTGCAGTTTCTGTTACACAATGTAAGCTGGTTCTTTTGTTCTGCTTGTTTTCAGCATCTCAATCAACTTTGAGAACTTTGCTTTGTCTCTAGGCTATGCCGCCACTCATTATGGTCCCATTGCTGATTTTCTATAATTCTACTTTCTGCATCTCTTATTCTGTCTTTGTCTTTCTCTATCCACTATAATTTCAGTACCATGTGCCACTATATCAATATTTATATTCATAATATATCATTAACTTGATGTAAAAAGGAATTAAAAGAAATAAAAATATAACATTAATAATAAATCCCCCCACAAATTATATAATCCATTAATGTTACCATTTTTAAAAATGATATTCTATCTATATATTATTAAGGTCCCCTAGCTCATTTTTCAGGTCAATGTGGTTCAATTTTGAAATAGAATTTAGAAAACAATGGATTGTTAAACTGTAGAGTGTACCTTGCTTTTCATACACCTCATTAATAAGTATGTGAACATTAGTTATTGCCCACTGGGGCTAGTCTGGCACACATATTATAGCTGACTGTGGGATGATTGCTACTGAGTGAGCCATATATACTGTGGACTGCTAATCACTAAACAGATGGGTGGAAATAAAAGAAAGCAATGCAGGGAGACATGGAAGGTCTTTATTGCTTTGGAAGGAAAAGCCTGCCTTCCTAGATTCTAATTTCAGATTTATTAAAATTCTTACTCTTCCTTTGCCCATTAAAAAAGCAAGTTATATATATATATTTTGCTATTTAATTGTATGTGTTCCTTGTATATTTTGAATATTAACTCTCTATCAGATATGTGGTTTGCGAGTATTTTCTCCTAGTCTATAGGCTGCCTTTTCATTTTATTGATTGTTTTCTTTTCTGTGCTTTTTTGTTTGATGTAGTCTCACTTGTTTGTTTTGCTTTGGTCTTTGCATTTGATGTAAAATCCAAAATATCTGCCAAGACCAATGCCAAAGAGAATACTCCCTATGTTTTATTTTAGGAGTTTTAGGGTTTCAAGTCTTATGTTCAAGTTTTTTATCCATTTTTTGAGTACATTTTTGTGTATGGTATAAGATGAGGTCCAGTTTCATGTTTTTCGTATGACTATCCTGTTTTCCCAATACCATTTAATGAAGAGGGTGTTCTTTCCTCATGATATTTTTGGCTCATTTGTGTGAGCTAATTTACTATATGTGCATGTCTCTACTTCTGGTCTCTCTATTCTGTTCTGTTGTGATCTATAAGTCTATTTTTATACCAGTATCATATTGTTTTGATTACTATAGCTTTATAATGTAGTTTGAAAACAGAAAGTGTTATGTCATCAGCTTTGTTTTCCTTTCTCAAGATTGCTTTGGCTATTTTGGTATCTTTTGTGGTTCTATATGAATTTTAGGATTTTTTTCTATTTTTGAAATTGGAATTTTAATAGAGATTGCATTGAATTTGTAGATTACTTTAGGTAGTATGGACATTTTATTATTATTTTTTTCAATTCATGAGCATGAAATATCTGTCATTTTATTTCTGTCTTTTTCAATTTATTTCATAATGTCTTATACTTTTCAAAGTACAGATATTTTACCTTGGTTAAATTTATTCCTAAGTATTTTATTCTTTTTTATGCTATTTTAAATTGGATTGTTTTATTTATTTCTCTTCCTGAGTTTGTTATTGGTATATAGATATGTAACAGGTATTTGTATATTGAATTTTTATCCTTCAACTTTACTGAATAGACATTTTTTCCAAAGAAGAAATACGAATGACAAACAGGTACATGAAAAGATGCTTAACATCACTAAAAATCAGGGAACTGCAAATTAAGACTACAAAGAGATGTCACCTCACAGCTGTTCAAATGGCTATTACCAAAAGAAATAAGCAAGTGTTATCAAGAATGTGAAGAAAAGGGAGCATTTGTGCACTGTTGGTAAGAATGTAATTTGGTGCAACCATTATGAAAAATCATTAAAGAGGTTACTTAAGAAATTAAAAATAATTTAAAAAATAATTAAAAATATATAATACAGAGGATCTTTGAAAACATGGTGGAGAGATGTCCCCAGATCTCTCCTCTTGAAACAACAATAAGCTGAACAACTAAAGTTCAACAAAAACACCCAAATTGCACGCCAGCATGTCTAAGTGTGGGATCTACTCATAAGAGCTACCACAGGTCAGAACTCGGAGTGTTGGGTGGTGGACTGGTAGAAATAAAGAAGCTGCCTCTCGCAGTCACTGGAGCTACCTGTAGGAGGAGGGGGAGGGGGGGAAGGAGCGGTGAGTTTCCTGAACAGCTCTGTCTGGGAAAGCTGTGAACTACCCATGGGCAGCCAGCCGCAGGGCCCAGTCATCAAAGCAGAAGGCAGAGAAGTGGATGGCAGAAAAACAACAGTTCGTTTTTAGTGACTGCAGTTGCAAAACCGAGCTGCAGCGTTCAACCCCCTCTCCCATACTCTCCAAGACCGAAACTGCAGAGCCCCAGGGGAAT
>NW_011889221.1:253178-254487 GCF_000151845.1 Pteropus vampyrus | reverse complement strand
GAATCGACCACATACTGGGACACAGAGATAGCCTCAACAAATATAAGAGGGTTGAAATCATACCAACCATATTCTCTGATCATAATGCTTTGAAATTAGAGATCAACTGCAAAAAAGAAAGCAAGAAGAATCACGAATACATGGAGATTAAACAAAATACTACTGAAGAATAACTGGGTCAGAGAAGAAATAAAAAGAGATCAAGAGATGCATAGAAACAAATGATAATGATAGTACAACATATCAAAACATTTGGGACATGGCAAAAGCGGTCACAAGAGGAAAGTTTATAGCATTACAGGTCTGTCTCCAAAAACAAGAATGAGCCCAAATAAACATCTTAAAAACTAGAAAAGGAAGAACAAATAAAGCCTAAAATCAGCAGAAGGAAAGAAATAATCAAAATTAGAGCAGAAATAAATGAAATTAAAAACAGAAAATCAGTAAAAAAAAATAAATGCACTTAAGAGTTGGTTTTTTGAGAAGGTTAATAAAATTGACAAGTCTCTGGCTAGACTCACTAAAGAAAAAAGAGAAAGGACACAAACAAAATCAGGGATGAAAGAGTGGAAATTATGACTGATATCAGAGAAATACAAAGGATCATACAAGAATACTATGAAAAAGTATTTAACACCAAATTTAATAACCCAGAAGAAATGGACCAGTACTTAGAAAAATACACCTTCCTAGACTGAATCAAAAACTGGAAAATCTAAATAGACTGATCAGCAGTATGGAAATTGAAACAATCATCAAAAACCTACCAAAAAGTGAAAGTCCAGGACCAGAAGGCTTCACCAATGAATTCTACCAAACATTTAAAGAAGATTTAATACCTATTCTCCTCAAACTCTTCCAAAAAATCGAAGAGGAGGCAATACTTCCCAATTCATTTTATGAGGCCAATATTACCCTGATACCAAAACCTGGTAAAGATAGCACACACAAAAAAGAAAATTACAGACCAATATGTCTCATGAACACAGATGCAAAAATCCTAAATAAGATACTAGCAAACTGAATACAGCAACATATTAAAAAGATTATACACCACGATCAAGTGGGTTCCATCCCAGGGGCACATGGATGGTTCAACATATGTAAATCGATTAATGTGATACACCACATAAACAAATTAAAAAGTAAGAATCATATGATCATATCAATAGATGCAGAAAAAGCCTTTGACAAGATACAACATCCATTTATGATCAAAACACTTAACACAATTGGTATAGAAGGAAAGTACCTTAACATAATAAAGACCATCTATAACAAACCTTCAGCCAACATTATGCTTAATGGT
>NW_011889221.1:250319-253128 GCF_000151845.1 Pteropus vampyrus | reverse complement strand
TGTTCTTTCCTCATGATATTTTTGGCTCATTTGTGTGAGCTAATTTACTATATGTGCATGTCTCTACTTCTGGTCTCTCTATTCTGTTCTGTTGTGATCTATAAGTCTATTTTTATACCAGTATCATATTGTTTTGATTACTATAGCTTTATAATGTAGTTTGAAAACAGAAAGTGTTATGTCATCAGCTTTGTTTTCCTTTCTCAAGATTGCTTTGGCTATTTTGGTATCTTTTGTGGTTCTATATGAATTTTAGGATTTTTTTCTATTTTTGAAATTGGAATTTTAATAGAGATTGCATTGAATTTGTAGATTACTTTAGGTAGTATGGACATTTTATTATTATTTTTTTCAATTCATGAGCATGAAATATCTGTCATTTTATTTCTGTCTTTTTCAATTTATTTCATAATGTCTTATACTTTTCAAAGTACAGATATTTTACCTTGGTTAAATTTATTCCTAAGTATTTTATTCTTTTTTATGCTATTTTAAATTGGATTGTTTTATTTATTTCTCTTCCTGAGTTTGTTATTGGTATATAGATATGTAACAGGTATTTGTATATTGAATTTTTATCCTTCAACTTTACTGAATAGACATTTTTTCCAAAGAAGAAATACGAATGACAAACAGGTACATGAAAAGATGCTTAACATCACTAAAAATCAGGGAACTGCAAATTAAGACTACAAAGAGATGTCACCTCACAGCTGTTCAAATGGCTATTACCAAAAGAAATAAGCAAGTGTTATCAAGAATGTGAAGAAAAGGGAGCATTTGTGCACTGTTGGTAAGAATGTAATTTGGTGCAACCATTATGAAAAATCATTAAAGAGGTTACTTAAGAAATTAAAAATAATTTAAAAAATAATTAAAAATATATAATACAGAGGATCTTTGAAAACATGGTGGAGAGATGTCCCCAGATCTCTCCTCTTGAAACAACAATAAGCTGAACAACTAAAGTTCAACAAAAACACCCAAATTGCACGCCAGCATGTCTAAGTGTGGGATCTACTCATAAGAGCTACCACAGGTCAGAACTCGGAGTGTTGGGTGGTGGACTGGTAGAAATAAAGAAGCTGCCTCTCGCAGTCACTGGAGCTACCTGTAGGAGGAGGGGGAGGGGGGGAAGGAGCGGTGAGTTTCCTGAACAGCTCTGTCTGGGAAAGCTGTGAACTACCCATGGGCAGCCAGCCGCAGGGCCCAGTCATCAAAGCAGAAGGCAGAGAAGTGGATGGCAGAAAAACAACAGTTCGTTTTTAGTGACTGCAGTTGCAAAACCGAGCTGCAGCGTTCAACCCCCTCTCCCATACTCTCCAAGACCGAAACTGCAGAGCCCCAGGGGAATTTGAGCAAATGCTACTAAAATGTTGCTAACACTGACATGGACTGAAACAGAAGATAGCGAGTGTGATTAAATATCTACAAGAAAATAAAAAGACATTTTTAAAGCTTTATATAAAGCAGGGATCCAAGAGGCTTAGATGCCACCTACTGGAAACTAAAAGAAAATAGCCTTCTTTAAAGCAGCCTAAAGAGAGACCTTTATATGATAAATCTTTCTGGGAAAAAAGCAGAATACATTTCCATTAATGCCCAGGCAGAGAAATAGTCCATTAAACACCATGAAAAACCAAGGAGACAAGGCATCTCAGAAAGAAAGAGAAAAATATCCAGAAAATAAGCTTACAGACATAGAAATATGCAATTTAAATGACAGAGAATTCAGGATGGTACTTCTGAAAAAACAGTGAATTCTAAAACGAGTCATAACAACAATTTCAGGAATTGAAAATACACTTAGATAAGCAGAGCAAGGAGATTGAAACCCTCAAAAAGAATCAAATAGAACTTCTGGAGATGAAGAACACACTGCAAGAGTTGGAAAATGAAATAGCAAGCTTGAGAAATAGAGTCGACCAAATAGAGGAAAGGATCAGTGATACTGAAGACAGAAATCTAGAAATAAATCGAAGGAAGAAGAGAGAAACCGAAGAATGAAAAATAATGAAAGAGAAATTCAAGAACTAGCTGATACCATCAGGAGAGGAAACATAAGAATAATGGGCATTATCGAAGGCAAGGAAAAGATCAAGGACTAGAAAGCATTTTCAGACAAATAGTGGATGAGAATTTCCCAAATCTAAAGAATGAGCTGGAGTTTGGAATTCAAGAAATCAACAGAACATCCAATTATCTCAACCCCAAAATGCCTTTAAAAGACACATTGTATTAAAGTTATCAAAAATCAGCGACAGAGACAGAATTCTCAGGGCAATCAGGGAGAAGAAAATGGTAACTAATGACGAAAAATTCAATAGATTATCCTTGGAATTCTCAGCACAAACCTTACAAGCCTGAAAGGAATTGAATCAAATCTTTAAACTATTAAGTGAAAGGAACTGCCAGCCTAGAATGTCTTCAGCTAAGCTCTCCTTTAGCTATGAAGGAGAAATTAAGACCTTTTTAGACATACACAAATTGAGGGAATTCTCCACTACGAGGCCTGCACTACAGGAAATACTAAAAGAGGTCAGCTCACCTAAAACAAAATGACAAAAACAAACAAAAAACCAAAAACGAACAAACAAACAAACCATAATTAGGAGTAAAGTGACTATCAGGCAAATAGAAGCAAAGTGCAACCCTTACTAAGAACAGGGAATTATGGCTTAAATAATAAGACGAGAATAGTTATAACAAGATAGTAATGAATGTTCAGCATACATAGGGACAAATTGAGATAACAATGACTGATAAGGGTAGGATTTAAAGATCCAAATTTACAAAGGGGAATGGAGAT
>NW_011889221.1:230104-246999 GCF_000151845.1 Pteropus vampyrus | reverse complement strand
AATAAATTGAACGAAACACGTGAAGGTCCTATATAATGAAAACTACAAGACCCTATTAAAAGAAATTAAAGAAGCTACAAAGAAATGGAAAGATATTCCGTGTTCTTGGATTGGAAGAATCAACATAGTTAAAATGACCATATTACCTAAAGCATTATATAGATTTAATGCAATCCCCAGCAAAATCCCATCGGCATTTTTTAAAGAAATAGAACAAAAAATCATCAGATTTGTATGGAACCACAAGTGACCCCGAACTGCCAAAGCCCTCCTGAGAAAAAAAAAAAATGAGGCTGGAGGCATCACTCTGCTTGACTCAAAGTATACTACAAAATGACAGTAATCAAAATGGCATGGTATCGGCAGCAAAACAGACACACGGATTAGTGGAACAGGATCAAGAGTCCAGAAGTAAACGCATATTAGGTGGGCAAATAATTTTCAACAAAAAAGCCAAAAACATACGGTGGAGAAAGGAAGCCTCTTCAATAAATGGTGCTGGGAAAACTGGAAAGCCACCTGCAAAAGAGTGAAACTAGACTGTTGTCCATCGCTGCACACAAAAATTAACTCAAAATAGATTAAGGACCTGAATATAAGACTGGAATCAATAAAATGCATAGAAGAAAACATAGGAAGTAAACTCAGGGACCTTGGACTTAAAGAGGATTTTATGAATTTGTCCTTAAAAGCAAGGTAAGCAAAAGCTAAAATAAATGAATGGGACGATATCGAACTAAAAAGCTTCTGTTCAGTAAAAGAAATTGTCAACAGGGTAAAGAGACAACCATCTGAATGGGAAAATATACTTGCAAACAACACCTCCCTTAAAGGCCTAAATTCCCAAATATACAAATAACTCATACAACTCAATAACAACAAACAAACAAATCATCCAATCAAAAAATGGGCAGAGGACCTGAACAGACTCTTCTCCCTAGAGGACATACAAATGGCCAACAAATATTTAAAAAGATGCTCAACATCACTAGCTATTAGAGAAATGCAGATCAAAACCGCCATGATATATCATCTCACACCTGTTAGAATAGCTATAACCAACAGGACAAGTAATAACAAATGTTGGAGAGGATGCAGAAAAAAAAGATACCCTCATACACTCTGGTGTGACTGCAAATTGGTACAGCCACTATGGAAAACAGTATGGAGTTTCCTCAAAAAACTAAGAATCGATGTACCATATGATTCAGCAATCCTTCTACTGGGTATTTGCCCCAAAGACTTGAAAACCCATATCCAAAAAGATATTTGCACGCCGAGTTTATAACAGCATTATTCACAGTGGCAAAGACATGGAAGCAACTGAAGTGTCCTACAGTAGATGATTGACTAAAGAAGCTGTGGTACAGTGGAATATTACTCAGCCATAAGAAGAGATGAAATACTGCCATTTGCAACAACATGGATGGACCTCAAGATAATCATGCTAAGCGAAATAAGCCAGACAGAAAAAGTTGAAAATTACATGATATCATTTATATGTGGTTTATAAACCTAAAAGCAACAAATGAGCAAGACAAACAAACAGAGACTCATGGACATGAACTATAGACTAATGGTTACCAGAGGATAGGGATCGCAGAGGAGGTGGGAGGTGGACGGTTAAACGGTCAAATATAGGTGATTTGGGGGAGGATGAAGTGAGTAAAGGGTATCAAATATATGGGGCTAAAGGAAACTGGAGTTTGGGTGGTAAACACACGATAGAATATACAGATGTTAAATTATAATGTACACCTTAAAATTATATAATTGTATTAACCAGTGTTACCCAATAAACTTAATTAAAAAAAAAAAAACCTATATAATCTAGCAATTCCATATCTGGGTATATATCAGAAGGAAATAAAACTATTATCTCAAAGAAATATGTATACTGCCATGTTCACCTCTTCTTGCACTTGTGTTTTTTGAAGAGATTAAGAAGGCTGAACAAATGCTAAGAAAGGGACTTGTTTTTCCATACTGGATTCCTCCTGTCAGACTAAATAGTTGATGTATAAAATTTTTCAGGGTGCTTCAGCAGCAGTGGAAGTTGTATGCATGTATATGTATGTCACATATACATGTACACACACGCGCGCGCGCACACACACACACACACACACCACAATAAAGCTATTGACATTGAGACATTATTCACAATTGCCAAGGTATGGAAACAACATAGGCATCTATCAACAGATGAATAGATAAAGGAAGTCTGATATATACATGCAATTGAATATTATTCAGGCGTAAAAAGAAGGAAATTCTGCCATTTGTGACAACATAGATGAAACTGGAGGGCATTATGCTAAGTGAAATAAGCCAGAGAAAGACAAATACTGAATAGTATCACTTATATGCAGAATTTAAAAAGTAAAAAATTGAACTCATAGAAATGCTGAATAAAAAAGTGATTGTTAAGGGAAAGGGTAGGAGTGGAAGAAGTAGAGGAATTTGGTAAAGGTTTTAAAGTTTTAGTTATAAGATGAATATGATCTGAAGGTCTAATTTATAACACAGTGACTGTAATTGATAAGATTGTATTTTATAATTGAAAATTTCTGAAAGAATGAAACTTAAATATCAACAGCAAAAATAGGTAAACATGTGAGGTGATGATGTGTTAATTAACTAGATGGAAAGGGGAATCCTTTCACAGTGTATACATATATCAAATCATTATGTTATACCCTTTATCTTTCAATTTTACTTGTCAATTATACCTCGATAAAAAGAAATATTTTCCTACTATTCGCTATTTGTGACATTTGATTTATTTATTGTGTGTATAGTAAAAAAAACCTTGTTCTTGTAAACATCTTTTGAGAGAGGCAGAATCTAGAAGTTATTGGATAATTTAAGCAAAGTACCATTTAAGCAAAGGGTTAATATGTAAGTAGTCGATGGTGGATGGAAAGTCTCTTGGCAACCTGCTTCAGTTTAAGAGGATCCTAGAGGTGCCAAAGTCCCTTATCATTTGAAACAGCTTGTGTGGAAAAAAAGCCACCTCTTCTTGCACTTGTGTTTTTTGAAGAGATTAAGAAGGCTGAACAAATGCTAAGAAAGGGATTTGTTTTTCCACACTGGATTCCTCCTGTCAGACTAAATAGTTGATGTATAAAATTTTTCAGGGTGCTTCAGCAGCAGTGGAAGTTGTATGCATGTATATGTATGTCACATATACATGTACACACACACGCGCGCGCGCACACACACACACACACACACCACAATAAAGCTATTGACATGGACCTGAATGTAGAATCCTACTTTCCACTGCATGAAGACTCACATTTAGACTTCTTGTTACCTTAATTCTCTTCTTTCCAGCATACTATCTGAATGAAAGAAATGAAAATACCACACAAAATGTTGAAATCAGGAAAGAATTTTAATTTTCCTCCTCCATTTTCTTAAAAAAAAAAAAAAAGAAAATGTAAAGAAATACAAAAAATACACATACACAAACATATACATATCCACAGACATAAAATGCAGCTGAGGACTCTCTTGATAAGGATGCCATTAACTTTGGTTTGGAAGGATGGTGACAGTGTTTATGACCAGTTACTGAAAGGATGAAAGTTTTTGATTTGGCCAAATTATTTTTTTCCTGGACACCTCAGGTTCTAAAGCCTTTGTGGAGATACAAATCAAAACAGAGAAACTTGCCTTTCTGTTGCTATTACAACCTTTGCGGTACAATTTTGAATCCCTTGGAGTATCTTATAATCAGAAGTCTCATTTGAAATTGCTGTTAAAGTTTCCATTTATTGTGTAATGCATATTTCACTTAGAAATATTCGTATTATTTATCAGCATAATAGGTGGAATTTAAATTGACTTTCCAATTAGTAGGAGATTTTATTTTTTTCACTATGTATCTTTATATTAAATTTATAGGGACTTTGTTTAAGGTTTCCGTTTGTCTGTTTAATTTATTTTATAATACTTTGACCATTTTGGAGCTGGAAAATCCAATTGGGGTGACCTAATCTCTTTTGTCCCTTTTGCCTGCTTACAAAGTATGAACCACATCAGACAGTGACCATTTTGCAACGTATACAATTCCTGGAAAATCAGACCACAATCTCCTTTAATGATTCATTCATATTAGGACTCAACCCAGACTGCTGGAATTTCTTATGATACATACCTTGAAGCTTAAAGTCACTCCATAAAGTTTCTTTCCTGCTTTTCATAGAGTTTGAAATCCTCCTTAGTCTAATAATCTCCAATAGAGTTAACATAGTTATTAAATGATGTTGGACCTAACGTTATTTAAGATAAACAATCTTAAGTGTTTAATGTTGCTCATGTTTTACTTTCCACTCTATCTTTTGTATATTTCAGGGTATAAATTAATAGTCATAACCAAAATTATTTTAAAGCTTCAGAGTTTTACAAAGCACTTTTATAATTACGTTCTCTTTTATTTGGTCCTTCCAAGAACATTGTGATAAATGGGGAGATAAGGTGTTCGTACGATTAGACCAGGAAGGAAGAAATCTGGGAGAGGGAAGAAGTTATGCTAACATGAAATAAAGGGTCAAGTAGAACAGGATATGGGAGCATAAAATAATGCAATGTGTATATGTTTCAGTTGCCGAGCTATGTAAGAGATATATCTGTCCAGAACAGTTTCCCTTTTCTGATTCACTAATTTTTATATCAAAATCAAAACCCCTTATTGTTTGTAGACTCTTTCCTGGTCAGATTATTTATCAGCATAATGAGACAAATGAGACATCAAATCACCTTGGACCAAGGTAGCACACGTATGTCCTACACACTGGGTATACACAGAGACCTTTATGAATGAAACTAGCCAGGATCCACATTATGGCTACCAATCACTCTTTGGTCTTGCCCTCTTTCCCTCCAATTTTCTGTATTCTTATTTACTGTCCACAACAGCTCTCGCTGGGCAAACAAAGGAAACACTTTTGTATATTAAGAGCTTGGGATAAAGTTGTATCCCCCAAAGCCCAAATTACCTCCATTCAGGTAGACCTCAGAGAAATCATTTACCCATTTTTTTTCCAGAGTACTGCTGAATATGATTTAAAAACTAAAAACGTGTTGCACTTAAAAAAAAAAAAATCAATCATTTACAAAGTTCCTGGCTGAAGGATGAGTAGATAACACAGTCCCTGAATGATTAAGCTCTCAGAACTTTCTTAAGCTGTGATGCAACGGTCAGGGTTGAGAAATCAGAGCTTAGGGCTTCTCTCTGCAGTGAGTTGGCTGGCAGATGACATCCTGCTCTGAGCTTGTTCTCTTTGTCTGTGCTCTGGTTGTCTCCAGATTGTAGAGCAAGAAAACTTAAAAGGCTATTAGGTTTTTGTGGGTCAGATACCCAATGGCAAAAAATTTTCCCCACTCCACAATCCCACAAAGAAAATAACCTCTTTTTGAAATTGGAAACTTTAAAGGAAGATTTATGAACCTTCAGGTTTATGAAACCATCTGGTGCTTTGGAGTGTGCAGGCCAGTGGCTTTCACTGTTCAAAGTTTAGACTGGCCCCACATACCCCTTTCTAGAATAGTTCAGTTCGGTCTCTATGTTGATACCTAAGAAACTGGTCTTTTAAACTTACTGGACAACTTGCAAAAATCAGTAGGATTTAGAAGAATATACCTGTTGCTTTTTAAAGGCAGTTTTTCCATTTGTTACATGCCACATGAAGGAGTCCCGTTGATGAACTCTGAGTTTCCACTCTGCTTAGCTTCTTTGCAGGAGCGCTGTGTAATTTTGGTTTTGTTTTGACAGTTGGTGACCTTTGACCCATCTCAGTAAAATGTTTAGGCTGAGGAGGACTGAAAAGAGCTTTCAGATGGGATATTTCTAACCTCTTTCAAGCTAGAGCAATCTTCCCCTCAGCACAGCAAATCCTTATATAGAAATGGTTTTCAGCCTCCATACAGTGTTCTGTTGGAACAAATCAGATCAAAGCCTTGCTTAATATGTTTGAAAAATGCACATCCGCATTGTAGAGCAAAAACATATTATGGAAATCAATAATATCATATTCAGGCAGCCTTAACTTCAAAGTGACTCCTATGTGTGTTCTCAATTTCAAAAGAAAATGGAGAAAATGAGAACAGGGTGCATAAGTTTTCTCTGCTTAATTCTATTTGTAACTGAGCTGAGATCTCAAATGTCTCTTTACTGCTATTTGACGGGTCCCCGAGGACTCTGGGCGTAGGGCAATCTGCTTATTAATTGCCTGCACCTGTGGTAATCTTGTACACTTAGGTTACAAGCCTGGCAAACTTTTTTACCCCACGCCTTTAGAATGCAAATTATTTACACTTTATTGGAGGAGTAGCAATTCAGGGAAGAATATAAAATGAGAAACACAGAGATAGTGTGGGTTAACCCTTTAGATTCTTCTATTCCCTGAAAATTGGTTTGTATTGATTGTTTTTTTCCATTGTTGTTACCTTATTTGTTGAGGGCCCATCGTGTGGCTGTCTGTCACTCTCCTAGGTATGAAATACTTATGTCTTTAATTATATAATTATCTTTAATAATATTTGTGTCTTTAGATTATGCAACCTTTGGGAGATAGGACTGGTTTCTTTTTACATGTTGAACATGCTTTAGGATAACAAGAGAACATGTAGTTTTATGAGTATATTTATATATGTAAACTGTTTTGTGTATTATATCAATATTTACTTGATACTTGTATCATGCATACTCTATCTTATTTGCTAGAAACTAAATATTCACCATATTGTGATGGAAAGATCATATAAAATCAACTCTTCCATCAAGTCTTTGTTTTGCTCTTTGTGTTCTTTCCCGAAATGGTGATAATGAACTGTAATATGGTGGAGGTCCATGTTCAGGATGTAATGCTAAAAATGAGAGGCCTAGATATTCATTCTTAAGATCTGATCTGTTTCTTAACTTTGCCTTAACCTGCTGGATGTCATACAAAAGGTTAGGCAAGGTGACATTGTTCCTTCCATAATAATAGCTCTTATTTTGCTGCTCGATCTCCGATAAATCTCTTGTTTGAAACCTTTTTCCAACATAATGTTAACATGTCAAAGTTCATATGACACACTAAGATGAAAACTGTTTAAAATTGTGGGTTTTAAATGATACTAATGGTCATTTTTTTAAAAAATGAGGAGACTCCAGATTAACCAGATATGATACACTTAGATATTTGTCTTAACTGATCCTGGACCAGTCTCATCTGCGAATGAATCTTGGTTATTAGAACTGCATTTATTTTCAGCTCAAACTCCAAAAATGCATCAAAGATTTTGATCAGGTTCTTTTGAATTCACTTTTAGATAATTCTCTCAGATGCAGTTTATATAGTTTAAGGTGTGCCTCCCAACTCTTTACAGAATGAAATTGCATCCCCTAAAATGCTTCCTTCTTATACTGCTCAGTAACGATTGGTGTAAAAAAAAAGGCAGACAGATGCAGGCTGCTTTTTTTCCCCCCACCATTTTGCAATTGGTAGAAAAGAAAAGGGCCCTTTAAGCATTGATGAGTGAAGACACAGATAGAGGATGAGGATTTTAGAGTCACCTTTCACTTCCCTTTTTTTATTCCCTTTATTTCTCTCCAGCCCTAGTTCTCTGACATTTCCTCCAGAGAACAGATATTTTCGCTTGACTCTCACATCAAGTGGTATGAAAATATTTTTGAGTTTTGACAGATGTATCAACTTTAGTTTTTCTAACTAGCAACACTAAATAATCTCTGTCCTCAGGATTACCGACCTTACAACTGCCAGTTGGGTTTGAACAATGGTTACCATCACTTTGTAGAAAGGCACATTTTAGAGCATCACATGATGTAACTCTCAATTATTGAGTTTGGTAACCCCTCAGGATTCATTTGTTGTCCTTACTCAGAGATTTAGGAAATCTTAAAAATGATCATATAAGAATTTTTGCCCTTTATTGAAAAAAATAAAAAGTATCAACACCAGAAACCTTTGCAATATATTACTTATTTTAAATATTGTTTATTTTTATTAACAAAGGGCAAAACTAATTCATTTAATATGTTTGGTCTTTCCTCCCAACCTATGAATCAGGTTCTAATTTTCACTCAAATTTAGTGAGATACTGACACAGTTTATTACAGTTTATTACTATTCCCTGCCTTATTAAATACTTCATTATGAGGTCTTCTTCTTGTGCTTTCTGACCACTAAGTTTCACCAGAGAAAACTCACAGTTTGCTTCAAAACCAAGAGTTTGCCAGCTTTGACCTTTTGATCATTTGTTTGAGATTTTTATACTAACCGCACATTTCTGGGTAAATGAGCACACATATCCATGTTTTTCTGCAATATTATGGTAAAAGTCTCGGTCAAGTTGTTTTCAAAGGGGGTGGGGAAGCTGTATTTTTAGTATTAGAGTGACCCCTGGGTCCTGGGTAAAATACAGATTGCAGAAAAGAAGACATGACCAATCCAGGAACTTTGGCCTTTGGCCCAGAAATATATCTTGATGGATCTCTGGCTGAATTTCCACTGCAATTCTTAGCACAATAAAACTGACAACCATGAGTTTTTCTCAGATGTTTACACTGTAGTTTCCTAACAACTTGTGAACATAATTGAAACATTTAGAAATAATCTTTGGATTCTCAAAATTCACAAACATTTGTGTGACCTTGAAAAATGTTTAGGCAAGGAATTTGGAATTCCTCATCGGAAAGACTGAATTAAATAAGATAATGTATGTGAAAATGCTCTGTAACTTGTAACTGCCATACTAATATCAGTTATTGGTATTTGTAGTTCAATAATTTTCTTTTGCTTCCATGAAATAAGGTTCAGGTTAAGTCAGTGTTATTTGGTTTAAATATGTGTCATAATGAAACAATTCGAATGGGGTTCAGAATAATTGATTCTATTTATGCTTCTGTATACCAGATATCTGTTGGCTCTGCCTGTGCAGCATTCTTTTATTACTACTTATGGGGAAAGTTCCTCTTTTTATTTTTAATTTTCTTTCAGGAATCATCTATTTCCCACTTGAGTCCATGCTTCTGCAGTGGGGTTGACCCTATGATTCTACTCCAGGGATAACTAGCTGTCTTAATCTGACCAATCAGAATTCACTATGATTACTTCATGGGTGGGCATCTGAATAATGTCAGCTTAACTATAATAATCTGAGACTTTTACTAGCTTCTAGCCATGGTGTTTTCTATCGTGTGGGGACAGCCTGCCTGAGAACGAAGTCAACATGGAGAACAGCAAAAGGATTGAGAAAAGAGACACATTCTTGATGACAAAGGTCAAGCTCCTGCATTGACCCATGCCCAGAGTCACTTCCATTGACCTTCCAATGAATGTCTCTGCCTTTTTGTCTGTTTAATTTGTTTCAGAGAAGTTTCTTTTATAGGCAACTAAGTTTTCCAGTTTACTCCCACTTGATCATTCATTGATTGGCTAAGTAGTTGTGTAATCTTGAGCTTGCCACCTGTTTTCAGATTCAGTTTCTTCATCTGTAAAAATTAATTGTATTATTTAGAATTCAAACAGAAAGAAAATGACACAAATTAGAATATTTTAAGGAGTGTTTGCTTATAAAGTTATGGGAACTGGATAGTATTAACTAAGCTGGGATCACCTTAGGTCCAAGGGGATGAGAGGAGAGGGCATATCTAGCATTTGAACAGAGAGTCTTGCATTGAAGAGGCCTTGAGGAAGCCATTACTTGTTTCTGGGACAAATTTAACAGGAGCGAGCCAGGGGAATAAATTCTCTGGCCTCATTGTCCTTCTTTCCATCCTTCTACCAGGGCTTCCCATTCCTGATCCCAGCAAGAAGACTGAAGGTAAAGGGGTCAGTTGAAGTGGTCCATAGAGCTCACCCCATGGAGGCAGGTAGCAGTGTGGAGAATGGTGGAGAGTGGATCTGAAGGGACAAATAGAAAGCACTTGGTCTGACAGGTAATCTTGAACTTGTCTTCTAGTTTTAAAATTAAATTACAATTGATGAATGAGTTAGAATGAAGTAACTTTGGGATCAGTTGGGATTTATGTACATATGTGAGTGAGAAAAGAAGAAAATCTTAATTTTTCTTTTTAATGCTTATTTAACATTCTAGTTCATGAAGAGCACGAGCAATTTGGTCAATGCCGTTTTATCGTTTTGAGTGACATGGAAAAAAAAGGTTTAGCTAATTTACTAATTAAATTAGATAACGCATTTGTTCAAAATATTCTTGAAAGTTTCTTTAAGTAATTAGAGTGGGACTTTATCTGAGTGTCAGGTTTGAAAATGGACGAAAAAGTAATTTTCTTTCATTTGCAATGGAATTATGAAACTTTAGCTTACTTTACATGCGCTTAAAAAAAAGCAGAAAATAGATAAGAAATATATTTTTACAAAATAACCATTAAATTCAGGCCTGGTGTTTTATCTGGTTGCCCAATGAAAGAAACAGCAATATGTTTCAATGCCGGAAGGAAATCTGACTATGCAAGGCTTGTTTTAAGATAGTAAAGTATGCACAAATCATGTATATCATTCTAATGGGTGATTTAAGGTATGTTCAAAAATAATTTTTTCTCTATTTTTCTCCCATTGACTTAATTTCTGAGTAAGATATAACTCCACTGTATAGTACAATAGAATACTTGGGGAGAAAGTAATAATTTTGCATAATAATATGTAGGTCCTATAAATTTAGAAAATGACTGTTTAGCTCCTGTTCTTTTATTAGAACTTTGTCCTTATAAATATGAAGCATACATTTATGGATTAATATGCAATGTAGTAAGGCCGCTCTCCTCCATGGTGGTAGTAATGGTCTGTTCCTCTAGTTCAAGAAATAAGACAGCGTCTTTCTGTCTGGGGATTGTCCCCTGTGCCTTGCCCTCCAGACAGGTCAACATGTGACCAATGGCAAAACTACCCATTCAATCTGCATGAACTTTGCGCATGGTCCTAACCTCAATTCTACAGAGCCCCAGGACTCTGTCTTGGCCACTGTGTGCAGTGTCTCAAGATTTCATTCAGTCTCAATGGGTTTAACCCATAGCAGTAAAAACAGACTTCCTGAGAAAGAATGCACATACGACCTTCATTGTCTTTACAAACTTAAATTAAAAATCTTTGCAAACTGATTGAGGTATATTCTCATATCACATCTTTTACTGGCTGTCCAAGGAATAACTGTCAACATGTAAAGGCAGGTAATTCATAACCTGAGGACTTACTGTAAGCTATTTCTGAATAGTGACAGAATAGTGTAACCCTTGCCACATTGATTTCCATCTGCATTGGGAAGTTGCAGTCTCTGCACTCAAGGGAAGAGTTCAAAGATCTGGGATTTGATCCAGATAAAAAAATCCAACTTGCATCACTTGTGAGAAGCATAAAATTTGATTTCACTCAAAAAAATAGCCATTTTCTTTTTTCTTTCTTCCTTCCTTCCTTCCTTCCTTCCTTCCTTCCTTCCTTCCTTCCTTCCTTCCTTCCTTCCTTCCTTCCTTCCTTCTTTCTTCCTTCCTTTCTTCCTTCCTTCCTTCTTCCTTTCTTTCTTCCTTCCTTCCTTTCTTTCTTTCTATCTTTCTTTTAGTCTCTTTTTTTCTTTTTTCTTTTGAATTTCTATTATAACCTATGCACCGTTGGGATTATTTAGTACACATTATCACATTTACATTTTTATTCATGTTGATAATACATGGCAGGAATTAATATCCTTATTTTATAGCTGGAGAATCTCTCTTACTTTTCTTATCCCTCACATATATAATTTGTTATATATTTTAACCTTACTTTTTACTAAAACTCTTACAGATTTATTCTCTTCATTCCTGACTTGCTACCATAAAATGACCCATTCCTTGCCTGGATGATCAACATTCCCTAGTTAATATCCCTGTATCCATTTTTGCCTCTTCCACTGCATGCTCTGCAGCTGGACTTAGCTTTAAAAATACAAATCTAATTGTGTTTCCACTCCTTAAGCCCTTGGATGGCTTCCCCTTGCCCTTGGAGTACACAGTCCACGTTCCTGTAACATGGTTCATAGGTCTCTCTGAGACTCGGGTCTTGCCCTAGGTGGCAGCCTCACTCTTGCCCTGTCCTCTTGCTTCTCTCTCCTGTAGAGCCACACTGGACTTTTTCTGTTCTCTGAGCATACCATTGTCTTGCCCTCTCTTATTTTCCTTTGCCTTGAATGCTTTTTCTTCTAATTGCCTCAGCTTTCTCCTACAGATCCCTTAGATATTTAGTTTACTTGTCAGTTCCTTGAACAGCGACCTCTAACCTTTAGCCTAGGTGTCCTTGTCATGTGCTCCCACAGTGTTCATACTTTCCTGTTCAACAGGCTCTTTAGGATTGCAATTGTTCAAATATCTGTCTTTTCCTCTAGAATATAATCTTAATGAAATCAATAACCTCACCTGTCTTGTCGTATTTTCATCTTGTAATGCAGAATCTGGCTCAGAGTAAGCATTCAATAAACATTTGTTAAATGTGTAAAAGTTTTTAAGAACACAGGAAACCTGAGAGGTTAAATCACCTGCCCACACCAGGATTAGAGCCCATGTGTTTTTAGCAATAGAGTTGACTTTCCCTCCATCTCACTGCCTCCCAGTGGAAGGATCGATGTGACCAGGAAGGTTCTTTTATGTTGTTTTCCTATTTTCTTCCTTACGAACAGTGTTTTGGATTCAGTTTTAAATATTGAAATGTTTTCACTTCATTGTGATAATAAAATATATATTTTAAAATAGTATTCTGAAAACTCTAATTGACTGCTTAGTGATATATTCACATTTTCTGAAAAAGATATATAATCTAGAACCCTCCTGTGAAAATTATCATACACTGCCTCTGATTTTTATCTTGAATTTTACGTTAAGATTTAAAGTAGTTTTTTAATATCTCCTAATCTTTCTTAAGTAAAGTTTTCTCTAAAAGATTGTTTTTAAATCACAGTAATTACTTAGGTATTTGCTTTTGCATATGCAGTACCAAGAAGAGAGAGGTGAGCTGCTGCAGTGTAAACATGTTTGTTCATATCAATAAAGAAAAGAGGAGAAATTAATTTGTTGGCAAGCATTTGGCATGTAGAAGGTGAATCTGGTTTATGTTTGTCAGTACGTAGTTAATCTGTGAAGTTTATTAATTCCTAGTCTAAACAGTGGTGAGTAATAGAAGTGCAAATGTTGGCTCTGGCTTTGTTTAGCTTATTTCTACTGATATTTATAAACACCTCTTTAGTTGTTAGCAATTTACAAAGATTACAGATTGCCTGAAACCAAAGATAATGAGGGATCTAGAAACATCCTTCATCCCTCTGTACAGACTTTATTTTTTTCAAGCATTTCTAATGAGACGAGAATAACTAAAAACATAGAAACAAGTATCCATGGCTAGCTAGTGGTGGGAGAGTAAGCATTTTAGTTTGTTTTAAGTTTTAAGGAATAATTGATATTTGGTATGTCCTGCCCAGCAGTTACCTGCTTCTGACTGGTGCCAGTTCAACTCTGGATGGAAGTTTTGGGACAGAAGGGCTTTCTGGAATCCAATGAACCTGGGCAAAATTCAAAAAAATCAGTAGCTGTAGAGACCTTTAATTTCTATTCAATTTGAATATTAGTGGAATTTAATTTTATTTTTCTTGTCACATGCATCCATTTTGTATCATTCCCTGGACATTCTCATGATTTCCAAATTAATTTAGGCAGCTGTGATGCAACATTTTTGGTATCTATTGTGTAATAGTAACAGTGACAATATTTGAAGGTTTGTTTGTTGTTTGAGAGTTAAGAGTATTCAGTTCGACCACGCCACTCCTCAGTTTGCTTATAAAATTGACCAGTTATAATTGCATTTAATTTGTAAATATGCAGAGCTTATAGCTGGGTCCAACCCGTCCCTAACTTGTATGAAATGTTTCTTAAGTGTTGACCATAGAACTAGGTGTTTGAGAAATATAGCCATGATTCAAATGACTCATGAATGTAGGTGACAATTTTCTGTTGTAGTTCATTTGACAGATGAACTGGTTTTGAGTATTAGCAATGGAATATTGAACTTTTGAGATACTTTTTGAGGTTCTCTAAGACAAAAATAACTAACTTTTTTTTTTTTTACTAATTTGTGTCTTTTGCAATTTTAGAACTTTAGAGAATAAAACACTGAAAGTAACATCTTCACTAAGCACTCAAGAGTTACTCTGTTTTTAAATAAACAAAAATGTTGCCTGTGCTTCTCTTTACAGAGACTGCTAGTATGTTTCACAAGTCAGTTTTCAAAAAATGAAACTATATTTTGGTAAAACAAAGTGAAAACTCTCAGTGAATCCTCATTGCCTGGAACAAACTCTAAGCTGTGTATCTCTTGCATGGAGATTCTTTATGTCCTTATTTTCTTTTTTGGAAAAAATGATTTTACTCATAATGATAATTAGATTATAGTGCAATAGGGAACTTTGTTTTTTACCCAGGTTTACTGCTTATGGAAACTTGACAATGAAGAGGCAGAAGACAAGGTGGGAGTGTGAGTTGACAGGGAAAAAGATAATTGGAGTAATAAAGTTATTAATTTATCCTCTTTTACGACAGCCTCTATGGATGACTTCTCTCAGTAGATTTTCCCATGGTTTTGAAATGACAAGTGTGCATGCTACTATGTCCAGAGCAACTTCTTATTGCTTCCCATTGCCGTTAGAAACAAAAAGCCAAAATGCATGGGCTAGGGTGGCAAGAAAAATTACTGCTAGATTCCTGATCATTATTTAGATTCTAGTTAAACAGCACACTTTCTGCCACAGCTTTGTAAATGCCTCTTTGGTTACAAATTTATTTTGAACCCAAGGTAGATGCTTTATCAGTAAGTCATTCATTCCTGCCTAAATGCTTTTAGGTTTATCAGAGGAGGCCTTTTATGAAACCACAAGCAATGCTTTTGCCAAATCTTAATAGTTAGCTTACATTTAATTGTAAATGAGACAGTGCCTTAAACTTTCCCAAATCATTCCATCATTGCCTTAATTGGTAAAAGGCAAAATGAATTTGAGATACCTGAGGCCAACATTTGGATGACTCAGACAGTGAAAAAATAGCAGACTGTTGGCCAAGATCGTTTTATGGTGAAGATGCTTTTGCCATCACACATGTTATAATACATTAATTTATTACATTTATTTTAATATTTTAAAAATTAAGTTTATTGGGGTAACATTGGTTAATACAAATATATATTTTTAAAGTGTACATTATAATTTCATATCTGTATATTCTATTGTGTATTTACCACCCAAAGTCTAGTTTTCTTCAGCTACCATATATTTGATCCCTTTTACCCACTTTACCCTCTCTCTATCCCGAGCCCCTTTACCCTGTCCACCCCCCCACCCCTCCCCGACCCCCTACCCTCTGGTAACCACTTGTCTATAGTACATGTCCATGAGTCTCTGTTTGTTTGTCCTGTTTATTTGTCGCATTTAGGTTTATATCCCACATGTAAGTGATATCATGTGATTGTCAACTTTTTTTATCTGGCTTATTTCGCTTAGCATGATTATCTCTAGGGCTATCCATGTTATCGCAAATGGCAGTATTTCATCTCTTCTTATGGCTGAGTAATATTCCACTGTATATATGTACCACAGCTTCTTTAGCCAATCTTCTATCGTAGGACACTTTGGTTGCTTCCATGTCCTGGCCATTGTCAATAATGGTGCTATGAACATTGATGTGCAAATATCTTTTCGGATATGGGTTTTCAAGTCTTTGGAGTAAATACCCAGTAGAGGGATTGCCGGATCGGATGGTATATCCATTCTTATTTTCTGGGGGAAACTCCATACTGTTTTCCATAGTGGCTGTACCAATTTGCAGACCCACTAGCAGTGTATGAAGGTTCTAATTTCTCCTCATCCTCTCCAACATTTGTAATTACTTGTTCTGTTGATTATAGCTATTCTAACAGGTGTGAGATGGCATCTCATTGTGGTTTTGATCTGCGTTTCCCTAATAGCTAGTGATGTTGAGCATTTTTTCAAATATTTGTTGGCTATTTGTATGTTCTCTAGGGAGAAGTGTCTGTTCAGGTTCTCTGCCTTTTTCCTTTTTATTGGATCATTTGTTTTTTTGTTGTTATTCAGTTGTATGAGTTTTTTTATTTTTTGGATATTAGGCCCTTATCGGAGGCGTTGTTTGCAAATTTTCCCATTTGGACGGTTTTCTCTTTATCTTGTTAATGCTTTCTTTTACTGAGCAGAAGCTTTTTAGTTCGATGTTGTCCCATTCATTTATTTTAGCTTTTGCTTACCTTGCTTTTGAGGTCAAATTCATAAAATCCTCTTTAAGTCCAACGTTCCTGAGTTAGTTCTTATATTTACTTCTATGCATTTTATTGTTTCAGGTCTTATATTCAGGTCCTTAATCTGTTTTGAGTTAATTTTTGTGTGTGGTGATAGACAACAGTCTAGTTTCATTCTTTTGCAAGTGGCTTTCCAGTTTTTTCAGTACCATTTATTGAAGAAGCTTTCCTTTTTCCACTGTATGTTTTTGGCTTTTTTGTTGAAAATTATTTGCCCATCTAAATATGTGTTTAGTTCTGGACTCTCGATCCTGTTCCACTGATCCATGTGTATGTTTTGCTGCTGATACCATGCCATTTTGATTACTGTCGCTTTGTAGTATATTTTGAGGTCAGTTAGAGTGATGCCTCCAGCCTCATTTTTTTTTTTTCTCAGGAGGGCTTTGGCAGTTTGGGGTCACTTGTGGTTCCATACAAATCTGATGATTTTTTTGTTCTATTTCTTTAAAAAATGCCGGTGGGATTTTGCTGGGGATTGCATTAAATCTATATAATGCTTTAGGTAATATGGTCATTTTAACTATGTTGATTCTTCCAATCCAAGAACAC
>NW_011889221.1:228042-230054 GCF_000151845.1 Pteropus vampyrus | reverse complement strand
TTAGGGTTTTCTATATAGAGAATCATGTCATCCGCACATAGTGACAGTTTGACTTCTTCATTTCCTATTTGGATGTCTTTTATATCTTTCTCTTGTCTGATTGCACTGGCTAGGACTTCCAATGTTATATTGAATGAAAATGGCGATAGTAGACATCCTTGCCTTGTTTCTGATCTTAGAGGGAAGGTTTTTAGTTTTTTACCATTAAGCATAATGTTGGCTGAAGGTTTGTTATAGGTGGCCTTTATTATGTTAAGGTACTTTCCTTCTATACCAATTGTGTTAAGTGTTTTGATCATAAATGGATGTTGTATCTTGTCGAAGGCTTTTTCTGCATCTATTGATATGATCATATGATTCTTACTTTTTAATTTGTTTATGTGGTGTATCATATTAATCGATTTGCATATGTTGAACCATCCATGTGCCCCTGGGATGGAACCCACTTGATCGTGGTGTATAATCTTTTTAATATGTTGCTGTATTCAGTTTGCTAGTATCTTATTTAGTATAATGATGGCTGAGAGTTTGTCATAGATGGCCTTTATTATGTTAAGGTACTTTCCTTCTATATCAGTTTTGTTAAGTGTTTTAATCATAAATGGATGCTGTATCTTGTCGAAGGCTTTTTCTGCATCTATTGATATGGTCATGTGATTCTTATTTTTTAATTTGTTTATGTGGTATATCACATTAATCGATTTGCGAATGTTGCACCATTCCTGTGCCCCTGGAATGAAGCCCACTTGATTGTGGTGTATAATCTTTTTTAATATGTTGCTGTATTCAGTTTGCTAGTATCTTATTTAGGATTTTTGCATCAGTGTTCATGAGAGATATTGGTCTGTAGTTTTCTTTTTTTGTGTGTGCTATCTTTACCAGGTTTTGGTATCAGGGTAATATTGGCCTCATAAAATGCGTTGGGAAGTATTGCTTCCCCTTCAATTTTTTGGAAGAGTTTGAGGAGGATAGGTATTAAATCTTCTTTGAATGTTTGGTAGAATTCATTGGTGAAGCCATCTGATTCTGGACTTTTACTTTTTGGTTGGTTTTTGATAATTGTTTCAATTTCCATACTGCTGATCAGTCTATTTAGATTTTCCAGTTCTTCTTGTTTCAGTCTAGGAAGATAGTATTTTTCTAAGTACTGGTCCATTTCTTCTGGTTTATTAAATTTGGTGTTAAATACTTTTTCATAGTATTCTTGTATGATCCTTTGTATTTCTGTGATATCAGTCATAATTTCCACTCTTTCATCCCTGATTTTGTTTGTGTCCTTTCTCTTTTTTCTTTAGTGAGTCTAGCCAGGCACTTGTCAATTTTATTAACCTTCTCAAAAAACCAGCTCTTAGTTGCATTTACTTTTTCTATTGTTTTTTTTTTTTTAATTTTTGTTATTGTTTTCAATTTTATTTATTTCTGCTCTAATTTTGATTATTTTCTTTCTTCTGCCAACTTTAGGCTTCATTTATTCTTCCTTTTCTAGTTTTTTAAGATGAAGCGCTAGGTTGTTTATTTGGGCTCATTCTTGTTTTTGGAGACAGACCTGTAATGCTATAAACTTTCCTCTTATGACCGCTTTTGCCGTGTCCCAAAAGTTTTGATATGTTGTACCATCATTATCATTTGTTTCTATGTATCTCTTGATCTCTCTTTTTATTTCTTCTATGACCCAGTTATTCTTCAGTGACATGTTGTTTAATCTCCATGTACTCGTGGTTCTTCTTGCTTTCTTTTTGCAGTTGATTTCTAGTTTCAAAGCATTATGATCAGAGAATATGGTTGGTATGATTTCAACCCTCTTATATTTGTTGAGGCTATCTCTGTGTCCCAGTATGTGGTCGATTTTTGAGAATGTTCCATGTACACTAGAGAAGAATGTATAAGCAGCTGCTTTGGGATGGAAGGCTCTGTAAATGTCAATTATGTCCAGATGGTCTAATGTGTCATTTAAGGATGTTATTTCCTTATTGATTTTGTTTGGATGATCTGTCCATATCCGACAGTGGGGT